>NW_012115833.1:898795-915976 GCF_000951035.1 Colobus angolensis palliatus | reverse complement strand
TTTTTTTTTTTTGAGACAGAGTCTTGCTGTTGTTGGCCCAGCCTAGAATGCAATGGCATGATCTTGGCTCACTGTAACCTCCGCCCCCCGGGTTCTAGCAATTCTCCTGCCTCAGCCTCCCAAGTACCTGAGATTACAGGCACCCGCCATTACGTCCAGTTGATTTTTGTATTTTTAGTAGAGATGGGGTTTCATCATGTTGGCCAGGCTAGTCTTGAACTCCTGATCTCAGGTGATCCACCCGCTTTGGCCTTCCAATGTGCTGGGATTACAGGTGTGAGCCACCACATCTGGCCCACATTTTTTTTTTTTTTTATAATGGCTAATTGGATTTAAGATGCATTTAAAATTATATCTCTCAGATTTTGGCCAAAAATAAAAAGCACAAAGAGGATAAAACCTTTATAGGCACACTTAAATTAAAATATTTATATTTGTTCTGATAAAAGCATTCAGAAAAATTTTAATCTGCTCTGAGATTTTACCATTAAATAGAAAAAATAAGTTTAATTGGCTCACAGTCCCATAGGTTGTACAGGTAGCATGGCTGGACAGGACTCAGGAAACTTATAATTGTGGCAAAAGGCAAAGAGGAAGCAGGCACATCTTAACATGGACAGAACAGGAAGAAAAGACTGGGGTAGGTGCTACACACCTTTAAATGAGCGGATCTAGTGAGAATTCACTCGCTATCACGAGAACAGCAAGGGGGAAATCTGCCCCCATGATCTAATCACATCCCACCAGGCCCCGCCTCCAGCATTGAGGTTTATGATTTGACATGAGATTTGTGTCAGGAAACAAATTCAAGCCATATCATTCTACCCTTGGTCTCTCCCAAATTTCATGTCCTTCTCACGTTGTAAAATACAATCATCCCTTCTCAGTAGTCTCCAAATTCTTAACTCATTTCAGTGTTAACTCAAAGTCCATAGTCCAAAGTCTCATCTGAGACAAGGCAGGTCCCTTCCACCTATAAGCCTGTAAAACAAAAGCAAGTTAGTTACTTCCAACATACAATCAGAGTACAGGCATTGGGTAATTGCTTCCTTTCCAAAAAGGAGTATTGACGAAAATAAAGGGGCTCAGACCCCAGACAAGTCTAAAACCCAGAAGGGCAGTCATTTATTCTTAAAGTTCCAAAATAATCTCCTTTGACTCTATGTCTCACATCCAAGCCACACTGATGCAAGTGGTGGGCTCACAAGACCTTGGGCATCTTCACCCCTGTGACTCTGCAGGGTATAATCCCCCATGGCTGCCTTCATGGACTGGCATTAAGTACCT
Organism: Colobus angolensis palliatus; assembly: GCF_000951035.1. NCBI lineage: Eukaryota > Metazoa > Chordata > Mammalia > Primates > Cercopithecidae > Colobus > Colobus angolensis. The sequence continues at coordinate 914,689 of NW_012115833.1, read as the reverse complement.
GTGGCTTTTCCAGGTGAATGGTGCAAGCTGCTGGTGCATCTATCATTCTGGGGTCTAGAGGATGGTGACTTTCTTATCAAAGCTCCTTTAGGCAGTTCCCTAGGTGGGGAACTTTGTGTGGGGACTCCAATTTCACATTTCCCCTCTGTACTGCCTTAGTAGAGTTTCTCTGTGAGGGCTCTGCCCTTGCAACAGACTTCTACCTAGACTCCAGACACTTGCATACCTCCTCTGAAATCTGGGCAGATGCTCCCAATCCTCAACTCTTACACTCTGTGCACTTGCAGGCTTAAACCCATGTGGAAGCAATTAAGGCTTACAGCTTGAACCCTCTGCAGCAGTAGTTTGAGATGTATCTGGGGCCCTTTTAGTCATGGCAAGAGCTTGAGCTGCTGGGAATCAAGAAGTAGTGTCCTGAGGTTGCAGCAGAGCCCTGGGACCCACTTTTTCTCCTAGGCCTTTGGACCTGTGATGGGAGGGGCTGCTGCAAAGGTTTCTGAAATGCTTTCAAGGCATTTTTCTAATTGTCTTGGTTATCAACGTTTGGCTTCTCTTTACTCATGCATATTTCTGTAACCAGCTTGAATTCCTCCCCAGAAACGGGTTTTTCCTTTCTACGACAGAGCTGGGCTGCAAAATTTGCAAACATTTACACTCTACTTCCCTTTTAAATGTAAGTTCCAGTTGCTGGCCATTTCTTTGCTCATGAATATAAGAATAGGTTTCTAGAAGCAACCAAGTCACATCTTGAAATTTTTTCTTGCTTAAAAATTTCTTCCACCAGATACCCTAAATCATCCCTCTCAAGTTCAAAGGTTCACAGATTTCCAGGGCAGGTGGGGGGCACAATGTGTCCAAGCTCTATGCTAATGTGTAACAAACGTGACCTTTGCTTCAGTTGCCAGTAAGTTTCTCATCTCCATCTGAGACCTTCTCAGCCTGAACTTCATTGTCCATATCACTATCAACAATTTGGTCATAAAAGTTTAACAGGTCTCCAGGAAGTTCCAAATAGTCCCTCATCTTGTCTTATTCTGAGCCCCTCACACTTCCAGTCCCTTCCTGTTACTCAGTTCCAAAGTCGCTTCTACATATTCGGGTATCTTTATAGCAATGCCCCACACCTGGTACCAATTTTCTGTATTAGTCTGTTCTTGTATTGCTATGGGTAATTTATAAAGAAAAGAGGTTTAATTGGTTCATGATTCCATAGTTTGTATAGGAAGCATGGTTGGGAAGGCCTCAAGAATCTTATAATTACGGCAGAAGGCAAAGAGAAAGGAGGCACGTCTTACATTGCCAGAGCTGGAGAAAGAGAGAGAAGGAGAAGGTACCATATATTTTTTAAACAACCAGATCTTCTGAGAACTCATTCACTGTCATGAGAAAAGCAAGGGGAAAATCTGCCCCCATGATCCATTCACCTCCCTCCACTCTCCTATTCCAACACTGGGGATAACAATTCTACATGAAATTTGGGTAGGAACACAAATCCAAAATGTTTCAAGGCTCATTTTACTATAAAAAGTTATCAAAGTTAATTTGACAGCTTGATAAAATGGAAGCGATTAAAATTCCATTATTTATATTGTGAGTTAACCAAAATTAGCCAAACTGCAAAGATTGGTGGCATAGTACCCCATAAAACCAACCTCACTTATGAGATTTATGACACTATTTGCAAGTTTGGGGGGTTTCCAAAACCACCCTCAGTTTTGGTAATTCACTAGAAGTTCTCACAGAATTTGCTAAAAGCTGTTATATTCATGATTGCAGTCTATTACGAAGAAATGACAAAACATAATTTTAGCCAAGAGAAGAAATGCATAGGGTAGTCCAGGAAAGGTCCAAATGCACTTCCCAGTCATCCTTTTCCTCTGGAGTGATGGAGGTGATAATTCCTCCTGGCCATGATGTGTCACAATACTCCCAGAATAGTGACAACCAGAAAAGCTCACCCAAATCCTTTGTACTAAGATATTTTATTGGGGATCAGTCATACATCACATGCCCATATGGATGATCTTTAGCCTCCATACCCATCCAGAGATCAGGCAAATATATACGATCATTAGTTTCTTTGACAGTCAGAACTCTCTGGTGGCCCTATGTCCCCAACATAAATCATGGTCTTGGACCATGTAGTAACCAACACCCCTAGGCAAACAAAGAACCTTATATCAGAGAGATTGGAGAGGATACTCTATGGGCCTAGAGATCACTTATCAGTGACCATTGATAAAGACCACACTTATCCTTGTGTAAGGCTAGTCACTACACAAGAGTCAAAACTGTTTCTACGGTGATAGAATATTATTAGACTAATTGCTGTTAAGCAATTTTATACTTGTAGGAGCAAGAAAACATATTTGATGAGCATTTTAACAACATAGTCCCAATAGAAAGAAAAAGAAACGTTTAGATGTGATATGTCATCAACTATTGCCAAGAAAGAATAATTTAGAAATTGATGATCAATATAAATCAAGAAAATAGTTGAGCTGAGCCAAATTTATTTTATGAAATTTCAGGAATTTTCCCACAATCATCTGAGCACTTTTGAAATTCTAATTGTAGTTGTACACATGTAACATTTCTGATATCTTGCCTAAAAATATGATAGCCAATAAAAGAAATTATGTGTAAAATGATGTACAAACATTGCACTGCTCAGAGCCATTCAAATTCAGAGGCAGCCTGTTCTTCAATCATTCTTTAGTACCTAAATATCCAGTGTACTTCTCTGGACCTCAAAATGCTGATTTCAGAAGTATGGCATAAAATGATTTGCATATAGAGATACCAACATCTATGATAAACGGTTGTGGCATAATTCATACTAATAGTATAAATTTGAATAGCTACTTTCTGATAAATTTTTAAATTCTTTTTTTATATAAAATCTTATTGTTTATTTAGACAATAAGTGAAAACTACTGTAAGAAATAGATTTTATATAAAAATTGAATTAAATTTGTTTCTGCCTAAATAGTAAAAATGTGAGTTAGAATGATCAGATATTGCTTACTGATTGCTAATAGCTGAGCATACATAACTAAGTAAAACTTTCTAAGCCTCATTTATATTCATTGTCTAAACAATTATTTTAAAACAACATTATTATTGGGAAAACTGAGATTGTACTCCTCATTTATTCTATCAGAGCCTCAGTTGAGACCCTGGACATTTTTTTTTTTTTTCCTATCAAGATTGACAAGTCTCTTAAATTTTTTTTTTTTCTCCCAACTCAGTTCTTTTCTCTGATCATTACCGATATTAGAATAGTATTATTTCACTGCTTCCACATTGTTTTCAGGTTAAATTTGAAAACTATTGGCTTAGTTTCCGAGCAGCTTTAATATCTTGCACTCAACTACTCTCCAATTTACAAATCAATCTGCATATCTCGTGGGAAAAATCTCACTCATGGAAACTATCTAGATCTAGTCCCTGTTTATTTGTTTGATTATTTCTCCATCTAGGTTATAGGTTTCTTTAGGATCATGGTCTATTAGTCACTATGTTTTTGCACTTGGTACACAGTTATTGAAATACAAATTCTTCATATATGTTAAAGCAATTAGCTTTTATGTATCTAGCACAGTTCCTAATACATATTACCATCTCAAAGCCTTCCTGTTTTGTAACTAGGAAGATTCAAGTGGCCACTGCAAGTGAATCAAGGGTTAGGAATTATAGTAAAGCAATTTCTCTTGTTTGATCTTTCTAGCAGTCTTGTAGGTGGAAAAAAAAGATGTTTGCTCCTTTGACTCTGGACCATAGTACATACTATTCCCTTTGCTAAAGCTGCTTGTTCATCTCCATCTCTCTCTCTCTCTTTGTTCTTTCTTCATTACTTTTCTGTCTCTTCTTTTGTCTTTTCTTCTTCCTTCCTTTATTCCTTCATTCTTCCTTCTTTTCCTTTCTTCTTTCTTTTTTCCTTTTCTTTCTTCTTTTCTTATTTCTTTCCTTTCTTTCTTTCTTTTTTTTTTTTTCTGTAGGGGAGAAAATATTTGTTTTCTCACCAATCACTAGGTTCATGACTGAGACCCCTAAAACAAAGGACAGATTAACAACAATAACAAAAAAAAAATACAAATGTATTTAATAAAAGTTTTATATGACATAGAAGTTTATGAAATAAAAACCCAAAGAAACAGGAGAACCTGTATTTTTATGGAGTCTCAGGCAGTAATATGATTTTTGTAAAATGAAGTTTGATCTAATAGTAATTAAGGGGGAACTTAGCAAGTCCTATTTGTTCACATTCTTTTTTGTGTCTCTGTGTCTCTGCCATAAGAGGTAAGGACATTCCTTCCTACCTGGGAGAAGGAGTGCTACTCTGGAATGAGAGTCTTATGACATACTTCAGAGTAAAGTCAGCCAGGTTTTATTACTCATTTCAGGGGAAAAGGGGTAAAGGGGCTTCTTTCTAGTTCCTATGTACGTTCCGTTTAAGGAGAGAAGGGCAGGAGAAGGTCAGAATAACCACCTTGCTTCTGCTATTTTCTCAAATACCAATGAGCCGTATTTTGGATTAGCATATCCTAAGTTCCATCGCCTAACTCTTGTCTTTCTTTCTTTTTTCCTTTTTCCTTCCTTCGTTCAATCCTTCTTTGCTTCCTTTCTTCCTTCCTGACTTCCTGTCTTTCTCTTCCTCTGTTGCCGATTTTATCTTTTCCATTATACTAAAAGATGTTACCTTATCTAGGAAATTACCTCTGACTTTTCAAACTGGTACTGCATGCCCTTTTAATATAGTCCTATAGTTGTCCCCAAATCACAATGGTTCATGTTACAATTTTTCAACATTTCAATGATGCAAAAGCAGCAAGCATTTAGTAGAAACCATTTTTCAAATTTTGGATTTTGACATTTTCCCAACTGTAGACTATTATGTGTGTTCTGAACATGTTTAATGTAGGCTAGGATAAGCTATAATGTTCAGTAGGTTGGTTGCATTTTCAGTTACAAGATTTTCAACTTACATTGAGTTTATCAGGATGTAATTCCATTGTAAGTCAAGGAGCATCTGTTTTTTTCATTAACTTGTGCTTTTTCATATTTGTTTTGTATTTATTTTTCCTTATTAGAATGTAAATTTCTTCCAATATTAATTATTTACCACAAAATCCACACTCTTCCCCATGACTTCAGGAGCTACCGTCAGTCTCTCCAACATCGTCTTGATCCGCTAATTCCCCTGAGCACCACGCTCTAGCCAAACTTACCTTCCATTTATTACTGAAAAGAGGCTTGTTTTAGCCTCCAAGTCATTGGCTTTTTGGATGACTTTTTTCTTAAGTTGTCCTTTTAGCCCTCATTCTTACCTTTACTTCTTTTTTTTTTTTTTTTCTCCGAGACAGAGTCTTGCTCTGCCATCCAGGCTGGAGTGCAGTGGTGCAGTCTCGGCTCACTGCAACCTCCATCTCCTGGATTCAAGCAATTCTCCTGCTTCAGTCTCCCAAGTAGCTGGGATTACAGGCACTCATTACCATGCCCAGCACTTACCTTTACTTCTTACTTCAAACATCACCTCCTCTTAGAGGCTTTGCTAGATGACTAAAGTAGCAGCTTCTTTAACACTTCACCTAACTTGTTTCATATTTTTTTTCAAATTCCTGTGTTTTTCTTCTTCTAGTCCTGTATTTACTTTTTAATTTTTTCGTATATTTGCAGCCAGTAATTTTCCTCAGAGCATGAACTTATTTGTCCTACTTGAAATCAAAACTTCAGTGCCAAGGCAATGCTTATATACAACTTCTATTATAACAACATTTTTCTGAATACATAAATTAATCTCTGTGTAATTCTAAATAAATAACGATATGTTAGCCCATTTTCTGTTGCTATGACAGAACACAATAGGCTGGGTAATTTATAAAGAAAGAAGTCTGTTTTAGTGTACAGTTCTGGAGACTGGAAAGTCTAAGAACACAGCACTGGCATTTGGTGTGGGCCTTCTTGATGTGTCATAACATGGCAGAAAACATCGCATAATGAGAGGGTAAGAGCTTGCCAGCTCAGGTTTCTCTTTCTCTTCTTATAAAGCCACCAGTTCCATCATGAGGGCCCTAGCCTGATGACATTATCTACCTCCCAAAGACTCCACTTCTAAATACCACCAACATATATATTTGAAGATTAAGTTTTCAATATGTAAAATTTGGGGAACACGTTAAAACCATAGCAAATGTAGGGACTAAAAGAAATGTAAAATTGAAAGCAAGTTTATATGTATACCTTATTTCTCTGAACATGATATCACTATTGCAATGCTGTAATAATGAAGTATCCTGCATTGTTGGGACTTACATACTTTATTATGGAATCATGGAATTAAAATTAGAAATCATTTAGAGAAATGTTCAGTATAGTTCCTAATGAAATTAATCTTGTTTATAAATCCACAATTAGGAAGGCCAACACTATAACCCAGGCTTTCTGGCTTTTATGTTTATGATCCAACAACAACATTTATAACACCAACTAAAAAATGGTAGAGTAAAATATGTAGCTCTTACCTTCATCTTATTTTTTTTCTCTGTATTAATAACTGAAATTGTGGATGAAGAACCAAAGGGTTAGACAGTAGCCCACCAGTTCCAGATATTTGATATTTTAAATTATGTTGCTGCCCTTATAATGTTTAGGCCACTTTTCCACAGTAGTATATTTTCTATTTCATTTCAATTTTTCATTCCTTTCCCTGTTGTAAACGTCCAACACAAAAGGAATGCATAATCCTTAATAGAAACAGAGAGTGGGAAAGTATTACAAATTTATCTTTACAAAGATCACTCTCCATTCGTTTCCTTCCTTGTATTGTTGGCAGTTTATGAACTGTAGTGCTGGTGATTAGCAATATATGATACTAGATTCATGTGAATGTTTTGCTCTCTTGATAGCCTATATGCCACTTCTATTTTAATTTCATTCCCTGAGAAAATCCTTTCTATCTGACCCAAGGAAATGTACTTTGTACATGTACTATAATCCTTTAAATCATATGTCAAATGCAAAATATGAGCATTCACTTATCAATTGTTCATATGCACGATGATTATTATGAAATCAATTGAAAAACATTTTGTGTATTAGCTTTATGGTACTGCAAGTCAGTAACATATGTATTTTGACATTGTTGGTAGAGTAGTGAGTTACAATGAAATTCTTTGTGTATTTTACTGCATTTTGTTCTTTAACTGTTATCAAGTACTAGAAAAACATTCTAAAAGTTTAAGCAGTGATGACAAAAATGCTAGAGTAAATCCAAGAATTAAAAGGTTTGTCAGAAAATATAAATAATGAACTTTAATGATTTGGGCAGTATTTTAGTCTTAATTTAGCTTTCCTTTTAAGCTAGTCCACTGTGTGTCTTAAAGTAAAAAGGAAAAAGAAAAAGAAAAACTAAAAACATATATGATATTCCAAAATAATACTGAAGTAAAAATAAGTATTCACTTTCTCTTCTTTCTCTCTCTCTAAGAACAGAACAATGATCTGTCTCCCACCCCACTCCAACCATAGGAAAAGGCATTGTTTGGCTCATTTTTCTATCATTAGTGTTTTAGAAATGCATTGTGCAGAGAAGTAGCAGATTGATGGTAATCTAATCACAAAGAAGGTTATAGCAACCTCCTAGAACTCCAAGACTGCCTGCAGGCAGTCCTCTCTTTAGATAAAGGAAAATGCAGAACTCAAAGAAAGGTATTCTCCATTACAGAGGCTTTTAACAAAGAGTACAAAAGAAAGAAAAAGGTCTATTAGGCTTTGGATGTAGAAATGTTGCCTTAGAGAAAGTATTATTCATTTTAGTGGATGCTGGAAAAGAGAAAGAAGGGAAAAGAAACACTTTAAAAAGCAGGTTTGAACCCAGAAATCATCACTCTTCAACAAAGTAGTTTAAGTCACTTTTGACCATTTAAATTAGAAAATTGTTAATTTGGGATATAATTATATAAAACTAACAACATGTAAATATTGTTTATTGTTAATATAAATCTTATTTCACTAGGAATAGTGATTGTTCTTAGTGTCATTTCAAAAAAGTATTTTTTTCTACTTTAAGATTAATATAAAAAAGGTGTTAAAAAAAAAAAAAAAGTGGACTGAGGTTCCGGAGGTAAAGAGGGCTAACAGCATACAGTGCTGAAGATGTGCCCAGAGAAGAATAGACTGAGAATTTCACACTTTCAATTCTCGTAACACTCCCATGTAGAAGGTATGTTGCTATAATGTCCATGTGCAGAAACTGAAGCATAAGGAAGTTAAGTAAAACTGGTGTAAAATTATGGTAGGGAATACTTCATCCTATAAGTAGAGTCAGAATTCAAACGCCAGCAGATTGCCTCCTTGCATTCACTGTACTCTGGAAATGCACTTGTGTTGGCCTTTAGCTAGCTGTGCTGTCTGGCAGCAAGTCTCATCATTTTTTTTGCTTCCATTTCTTCATGTATGAAATTATAGGGTTTAAATTAACATATCTTTTTCTTAAATTCTGTTTGTCTCTGTTTTCTCTCTTTCCTGCTCCCCTTTTTATCTGTGTCTCTAAAACAGCGCTGTGTAATTCTAATTAAATCACTCCCTCAGTATACATCTACGCTACATGCATATATATGCAAGTATATGATATTTATATACCTATATTCAATTCATGTCAAAAACGTATATGTATATCATCTGTATCTATATCAATCACCATTATATATTTTGTGCTTTAGTCACAGAAATCCCTAACAAACAGATATTATTTCATCTGATTCCTCTCTACCTTTTCCTGTTCTCCACTGAGAACAGAGGCTGAATGTTCCATCAGTGTAAATTTAATGAACACGATGTTTTATTTATTCTGTTTAAAGGCAGACTTAACTTGACCTTTGTGTTACTAAACCTTTTTAAAAAAGAAAGTTGCCATTTTAACTGTTTCCAAATGACCCCAAAAGATTCCCAGTAGTAGGGCAGAGTGAATTTGGCTTTTCAAAGGAAAAGCTATCCTATGGCATGTCTTGACCTATAAGTAGAGTACCTGTGTATGCCCCTCAGAAACATCATGTTATCCTATGTGTATCACATAAAGAAACTTAATGAATTAAGTATTTTGGAGAAAGGAACTTTAATAAATTTTATATCGATACAAATAATCAAAAGTATTAGCAGCTCTTCTCGAAAAAGTGAACATAATTCCTTGGAAATGATTAAGATTATAAAATAATTTGGAAGACAAGGCTGCTAGTGACTGTAAAGCATTGTTTTGTTCTTCTGAATAAAGAAGATAAAAATATAATCCATTAATATGACTGTGGAGAGGGAATAGGAAAGGAACAGAGAAGTCCAGGTATAATAGTCATTATAACATTTTAAATTGGAAGGTAGGAAAGAAACTCATGGGGGAAGATGAGATAGGTAGAAATAATCACCCAGGAGGCCTTAACATTCAGAATGACCAATTCAAATCTGATTTTAAGGGAGAATACAAGTCACTGTAAAGATGTGTGTAACACAGTCAGTGTGATATGCAATAATGATTAATTTTCCCCTTTTGAATGGTTGGGTGGGGGGTGAAAAGCCTGCAGGGTAGAAGGCTAATAAGGGGACAGCTGCTGGTTCACAAGTTAAGTGTCTTGGGATCAATTGGTTAGGAGTGTCACAACCTTCTGAACATCAGGAAACAGTCACCCAGGGAGTGTGCAGAAATCAAACTATTTGATCATTATCTGTACTACCTATAAAGCACTTTTTAGACAAAGAACAGTATGTGAAAACACTTGTCAGTGCATTTTCTTAAATGGCTGATTTTGTGTGTCTGTGTAATATGAAAAAAATGTAAAAAGTAAGTTGTTTTTGGAATAATAAAATTGAAATCTTCTGTATTTATAAGTAAAAATCGATGTTCATTGGCACCTTTCTCAGCCATAAACATGAACAAAAGTCACTTGTGAGGAAGGTGTTGATAAGACAGCCCTAGATCCATAAGACATTCCTCTCCAAGGATGTTTATCTTGCATCTATCACACAACTAGTGCTTTGAAATTTTCTTGATCTGATCTGGATTCTTGCCCAGATTAAGAAAACGCCCAGAAAAGGGAGAGATTGAGGTGTACAGTTAATGTAGGAATAAGCTACATGTTCCTGGTTAACTGTCATAAATATGGTAAAGACAGAATGAAAGTAAGTTAATATCAAATATAAATATTTATCTACCTAATAATTAAGAAGTTATAAAGTAATATATGTGTTACATATATAAACTGAATAATTCACACAAATGCATATGATAAAAGTAGACAACTGATTGTACTTGGATTCTTCCAAGTATCTCTTAACTAGAATTGACTGGATGTTTGCCTTTAAGTTCTAATGTATAATTTATTTCTGGTTTCTTGCCATTTTCACTTCATTTATATTTTGCTAAACAAAATCAAAATAACAACAACACTACCTGCACAAATAAACAAAAAAACCCTGAGTTTATTCTAATGTGATTTTTAAGGAAAAATATTATTACAACAACTTTATCTATTCTTGTTATGTATGAAAGGCTAGAAGCAATGCACTTTATTTTACTCCAGGAGATAAAGGCAAAATAATAAATAACATAAAAAAATGACAAAATACCCAGCTTGTTATCTAAAACTGCCTAGGACTTCTAGGCATACATAGTTCTCAAAACAAATTTTAATTCTCCACAGATGCCAAGGAAAAATGTGATTCTGAATGGATGGATTTCATTATTAAAATAAAGTGTACTAGACAAAGAAGGAAAAAAGAATAAAATTAATGGATAGATGTGACTAAGGAAATTAAAGTTTGTCAATAATTTTTTCTAGTCACCTATGACCTGAAAGAATATAGTATTTCTTTTCCATTATCAATGGCATTTTAAAAGGTTTGTAGAAAGATTTTGAAGGAAGGCGATTTATATATGTATTTATTGTTTTCTCAACACCTCATCAGTTTTATAGAGATAAAATTAGATTAATATGAGCTGTATTATTTTTTGCCAAACCAAACAAAAACAAACTGCAACATCAGAATATGGGGCTCTGAACGGTGTTTGGTGGAAGTAAGAAAATAAATTTAATGCATTTTTAAGAGTCTAATAATCTTTTAAAACAGAGGAGAGGTTATGAATTCAATCTTGATATCTATATGCATTTTAGATCATTTGTTATAATTAATTTTGTGTATTCATTTATTTATTTAGGTGCGTAGCAGGAAGTAACACGGTTGTATTAATCTCTTCTAGATGGTTGTTTTGACAGTGCAGTAAAATGAAGCTTCCCAAAGCAGCCCCAGAGCACAGAGCTCCTTGTGTTAACCCCTAATATCCAAGCTCCTTTTGCCTCCATTTCCCTTTGTTACTTCTTCTTCTTACTGTAATTAACATGGCTATAAGTTTTACGATTGTTTTCTGAGGACACTTCCTACAATGCAGAAAAGCAGAAATACTAACCCGGAACCTTATCCACCATTGCACCATCCCAGATATTTGTTAGAAATTTTTGGTAACAGTAATTATGATAATAACATTTTACCAAAAAGTGTAAAGGAAATACAACTGGTTTAACAAACTGTTTTATAAAGTTTTTGTGCTAAAAATATATCATGAAATTTCAGTTAAAAATTTGCTTCAAATTTTTACAAAAATGTTTTATGTTCTACCATAGCCTAATGAGTATATATTATTGCATTGACATTTTTGATAATTTAAAGGCCATAAAGAAAAGAGTTTAAAAAACATCATTAAATAAGCTACCATGAATGATATGGTTTGGATTTGTGACCCCACCCGAATCTCATGTCAAATTGGAGAAGGCGTCTTGTGGGAGGTGGCTGGATATTGGGAGAGAATTTCCCCCTTGCTTATCTTATGGTAGTGGGTGAGTTCAAATTGGAGAAGGCGTCTTGTGGGAGGTGGCTGGATATTGGGAGAGAATTTCCCCCTTGCTTATCTTATGGTAGTGGGTGAGTTCTCATGAGATCTGATGGTTTAAAAGTGTGTGACACTTGCCCCTTTGCTCTCTCTCTCCTGATATCATGTGAAGAAGGTGCTTGCTTCCCCTTTACTTTCTGCCATGAATGTAAGTTTCCTGAAGCATTTCAGTCACGCTTCCTGTCAAACCTGTGGAACTGTGAGTCAATTAAGGCTCTTCTCTTCATAAACTACCCAGTCTCGTAGTTCTTTATAGCAGTGTGAGAACAAACTAATACAATTATATTACATATTTTCAGTTAATTTTTAAATTTTAGTTTTCTATAATTTTTGGTATGTATTTCTTTGTTTTTGTATTGATTTCAAGAATCCTTCATAAATTGAAGGTTTCATTATCTTATCTTTTATGTTTGCTTAAACTCTGCTTCCCATGGTGATTTGTGCCTTTTAATTTTGGGTATGAATGTGGTTGGCTAAGTTTCTTTCTTATACATTCTATAACTTTTCCCTTTATAATTCATCCAACAAGTGGTAGTTTTAGAACATTCTGCTCCATCCCCAGTGTTACAGATATATTCTTGTACAGTCCTAATTATTATTATTTTTCCCACACAATACTTTTCTGGTGTTTATTTTGAGATTTTACATGATGTAATAACCTGGCTTATATTATTTTATTCTAAGGAAGTATAACTTGCTCAATCATTTATTTTAATACTCTACATGTCGTCAGTGGTTTTAAAATCCAACTCCTGTATGCCTTAAATATTATATCCTATATATCCTATACCATGATCATGTTCTTGAGAATTTATAGCAGGCAGAATAATGTCTCTATGAAAGATGTCTACAGTCTAATCCCCAGAATTTGGGGGTATACTAGGTTTCATGGCAAAGGATAATTAAGACTGCAGGTATAATTAAGCTTGCTAATAGGGATATTACCTTGTATTATTCAGGTGGGCCCAACATCATCATAAGGAAAGTAGAAAGGGAGTTGGAAAAGAGAATAAGGGAAAGTGTGACTACAGAAGAGTAATAAAAGAAATGCAATGCTGGTGGCCTTGAAGATGAAGAGGGCCATAAGCCAAGGGACGTGGGTGCCCTCAAGAACCTGGAAAGAACAAGGAAACAGATGCTCCCCTAAAGCCTCCAAGAAAACGTAGTAATACCTGATTTTATTTCAACGAAACCTATGCTAGACTTCTATCCTATAGGGGTATAAGATTTAAATAATGTGGTATTGAAGCTGCTAAATGTGCGATAATTTGTAATATCAGTATAGAAAACTGATACAGTATTGCATTCAATTAATCTTTGTGTTGTGGCAACATCATTAGTATTATTTATTCTCATTCTCATTCACTTATTCGTTCTCTGAGAAATGTGCACCAGGCTCTCTTCTAGGTCCTGTGGTATAGGGGAGGTGGGCAAACCAACACACATACGTGTTACCTCAGGTGACAGCAGCTCTGATGAATCAAACAAAATAATTGAAAGTGGGTAAGGTTATATTTACTCAGTTTTATATGAGTGATATATAAGCAGCAAAGGCAGGATTTTGGGGGTAGGGAATAAGGATTTCAGTTGCAGACATTAAAATGGAGATGAGATTATTCAGAAGCGAAATCTGGTCTGGAGATATATTAATACACTTTTGAATCATTAGTGTATTAGGAAGTGTCATAGGTCTGGGTTAGTCCTATGGAGTAAAATAATCCTGGCACACTCTTGAATTTAGAGTTCCAGAAAAGAAAGAATAGTTGACAAAAAAAGAAGCAAGTGAAAGCAGAGGTAGAAGGGGAACTGAGATTTTACCATAGTAGCAGTGGATAATACAAGTAAAATTGTTCATTATGATTGCTGTGAAAAATATGCCCAAATTTCTTACTTTGTTGGAGCTATCATATGGTTGGATACAGTAATTAAAAACACAGGAGCAATTGGTAATCCCTTTTCTTTCTATATCCGTCTCTCAAAATTATTGGCTTCTTTTTTAGGAAAAGTACTATGGTTATTTTCATGACCCACAGCATTAATGTGACGTATTTTCTTTTAAATTTATTTTTGCATAGTAATAGCATTCATAGAATCCAAAATGCCAATGTTAATTCATATTATAAAATCTAAGTTAAGCCAGAGGAGCACCTTTATTTTAACAATCTATAGACATCGATGTACATTTAAGCTTCTTGTCCCTATATTTTAGGTCAGCTTGATATGTTAGTTTTAATAGATTAGTAATGATAATTTCATATGTGCATATAAAATGCACTAATGTGTCCAATGGCCCATGTGATACTATGCCTGAATTTTCCACAAATAGTTATTTTGTGTTTTCAGAACTATTCCACAATATAATTTATTGGAAGTGTATTTTTTGCCAATATTGAATATGGTAAAATCTGAGAAGCATAATCCTTACTGTTTTCACACACACACACACACACACACACACACACACGTGTGTGTGTATAATTAAAATACAAAATTATTTCTAGAAAATGACACCAGCCTGTGAGTCTGAGACTACATTTTAGTGCCATGAAATAGCTTCATAAAATTAAACATCTGACATGGGGGGTTAAATATTTATTTATTATTAATAAAAATTAAGAAAATGTAGTACTGACATTACAAAGAAACTTTGCAGTTTTAAGGAGGTTAAAGCAGATGGCTTATCTTTTTAAAGAAAGTTGAAAAGCAAGAAGGGCGAAGAATATATTTAGTTCCTGATTTCCCATTGAGGGTCTTAATGATAGCTTCTGTTAGTGCTGCTGTAAAAGTGGTTGGGCAGAGGAGGACAGGAAGTAACATTTGTCCAGTAATTGAGCAATGCAGACAGCATGCTGACTGGGACAAGGAGAGAGAAAGAAAATGAGAGAAAGATAGACAGAGAAGCCTTGAAGCCAGTTTTAATAATATCCAGAAGCAAAGAGTAAGAGACATCCGGCATTTTGACAGAATGGATCAACTGCTCTGCAGTAACCTTTTATTGTCTTCAATATTTTTTTCTTATAATCTTTAAAGTTAACTGTTGGTTTGCCATATAGATGGTACACTTATATATTTAGAAAACTGACAGGCATGAGTGGTCAAAAACAATGTGTGTGTGTATGTGTGTGGGGGTGTGTGTGTGTAGGGGTGTGTGTGTGTGTGTGTGTGTGATACGTATTGGAGAGCTTCATTTAGAATTTATTTTGTCAGGAGACTTTCATTTAACATTCAACCAATGCCACCTATATGCCAGAAACTAATTTTGAAGAGAAAAATAAATGTTCTGCTTCTTGGTTGGGAAAATAATAATCCTATACAGTCATAATATACTTAGAAATTTACAAAGCATTTTCATTTATGTTGTCAATTTACTTCTTAGTAAACCTTTGTGAATTAAGTATTATTTTATTATTGTCTAGGTCAAGAAGATGAAGCTCAATGGGGTGCAAAATGTCATTAATAAGCAATGGAGATAATCCCCTTGAATACAGATTTCCAAATTCTAATGCTGTTTTTGCTCAGACTTATTTTTGGGATATATAGGGGTCTTACAACATAAAATTTACTCATTCAGATATAATAATCAGTGCAATGTTAGATTTATGAAAGTATAGTATATTATATGAACTGTAATCTTACCATGAATTTTCTTACATGGTAGTAGAATATGTTGAGCACATATTTAAAGTCTTTTTTTAATTAAAAACACACGTGACAGTTAAGTTTAAAATAGTAACCATAATAAATCACTAAGAAGCATTTATTTAGATTTCACTAACTGAGAAGTAAGTGATAATTTAAACAGCATCTGGCTGAAGTTTTGTTAGTTAGTTAAACAGGCCTTTTGTGGTTTCACTAAATAAAGTAAGTAAGTTTGCCAGACAAGATTCTGATATTTGGCCGGGCGCGGTGGCTCAAGCCTGTAATCCCAGCACTTTGGGAGGCCGAGACGGGCGGATCAC
>NW_012115833.1:872928-898682 GCF_000951035.1 Colobus angolensis palliatus | reverse complement strand
CTTGCAGTGAGCTGAGATCCGTCCACTGCACTCCAGCCTGGGCGACAGAGCGAGACTCCGTTTCAAAAAAAAAAAAAAGATTCTGATATTTAAGATAAATATATTTTGAAGATTCTAATTGTTTTGATTGTGCTTATAAAATCATTATGTGCTAATTTATTGTTAACAGTTTTTACAGTTTATATCATCAAGAGGTTCTCTCAAGTATCATACTTCGAGAAAGTTACAAAAGAACATTGATATAATTCATATTTTATTTTCATTATGTCAATTTGTGTTTTCCTAGGCCAAATGCATTTTCTTTAATAAATAAATGATGTAATATTTTATAGCCCCCAAAGAAATTAAATTATTAATTCATTTCTTAATTCATTAGCTAGTATGGCAGTTAAAAAAATACCATTTTTTTCTTTACAGATGGAAACAAAATAATACTTTTTTCCTTCTGTCAGTAGAAATCTAGCAATGAAAAAATAAGTAGAACTCACATTTCTCCTTTTTCTATCCAGTGTGCTAACATTTAAACTGAGTTTATTTAAACAGTTCAAATCTTACTCACCTCTATGTCAATGTTAAGTGGGATTTTTATTTTTATATGTGTACTACTATCTAAATTCATGGTGATTATTTCCCAGTTCAGATTTTCAAAAGACTTGTTCTGATGCTTGTGTTGATAAAATAAAATGAGTTAAACATTTAACTGCAGAGTAAAATGAGACTATTAAATTAGCTTTGAAAAAGCAAGGTTAAGAAAACTCTTTTTGAATAAGCATTGACAATTTCAAGGCAATTATGGATCAAGGCTAAATGTTCGTGTAGTAGATCCTATGTAATGCTACTACTTACCTTCCCTCTTCTAACCACCTGTGTGCCTTATTGCCTTTGCCCTAGTTTTGGTCAATGCACTTACTATATTCCTTACTCAAAGAACTTTAGTCCTAAGTCTCAAAGCAGTACTTAGCTCTTAGGAGCTCAGTTTCTGTTTTTAAATAAAATGTTAAATGAATACAGTAATATTCTACAAAACAATATATGTTCTGCTTTCCTTCTCTTGGTTTATAGATAGAGAAGGTCAGAATGCTACTTTTCTTCTCAGGAGGCCTCATGCTGGAGAGATAGGTCAAGGAGAAAGTTTGAGGCTTCCAAACTGGGAGATCCACATTTATGTAGTCATTGAATAAACACATATTCACATACAGTATGCCAGATGAAATTATAAGCACTGAGCATACAGATTTTAGAAAGCACAGTTCTTGTTTTGAGGAACTAAAAATGTAATGTGCTATTTAGTTAAGAACATGGCATTTGGAATCAAATTAGACTGCGAATCTTCAGTCTTGCTTCTAGTAGCTACGAACTTTGGCAAGTTAATAAAACTAAGTTTCAGTCTTCCCCATTCATTACATAGGGGTAATAAAATCGATCTGATTGGGTTTCTGTTTAGAATTGGATGAGATGAAGTCTACAATACACTGAACATAGCAGAAATGCTCAAAAAATATCAGCAAATTGTAATAGTAACTGTCCTTGTAGTAAAATTTGTTGATTAGTGATTCAGTGGTTCCAACAGATTACTTCTTATTTAATTTTATTTTTTTCTTATACAATATCAGACCTACTTGGTCTATCAGTATCTTCTGTAGGATATAGGTTTGTGATCCTCAAATATTGTCTCTTGCATTTGAAGCTCTTACTTGTTTATTATTTTCCCCTGGGAACCATTTCCTCAAGTGACTATGAACTGCACAAAGTTAACATTTGCCCAGGATTTGTTCTTTTAGAGAATTGTACCTTTTCTATTTGTAGACCTGGTGGGGCATTCAGACTACTCTGTTCTCAAATACATTCAGTGAGTGAGCACTTAACTCTACTATCTAATCATGGTTTCATATGTATTGGATCATAGTGATTTGTTCAGATAAAGACACGTAACTATTGGCAGGCTAATGAAAATTCCTTCCAATTGGTTCTGCTGGATCCAATTAATAAAACATCTATTGCATTTGAGGACCTATTATTAGAAACATGTATTGACTTCACGTAGAGGAGCTTCAAGTAACTATCTCCATTACAATGTAGATGAAGACACTTACAACACAAAAACATGAAACTAATATGCAGAAAAAGGCAGGACCAAAAGATGACAAAAAAGCAATGGCAAGAAAGTCCTGATCGTATCATTTGTTCCCTATGGTTGAACAATGCCTGAAGCCTTCCTTAGGCATCCTATTTAATAGTTGTATGAGGCAATCTTGATGTGGATTTCTGTTACAGAGATTTCTATGACAACACTGAAATTGTCTTGAAATTTTCTAAGAAATCACTTCTCTCCAGGGTCTTGCTCTTCAGTTGAAAACTCTATCAATGTTCATTCTACCTCTCTTCTACTTTAATATCAAAACAACATAGTCCTACTGAAAATACCCGCAGCTCAGGATGTCTTTTCCTCAGAAGATTGCATTATAAAGACATTCACCCATTAGTCAGTGTCTCTTGAAAGTGCTCAAAAGTAGTCATTTAATGTATTTTCCCTCAATCGCTGAGGTATTATTAAACAATCAGTTTTTATGGATGATTCTACCATTTCCCTGGGATAATTACAAAATATAGAAACTCCCTGTAGACCATCACAAATAAAATGGAAAGTTATTTTCCAAATTCACAATTTGTTTTCTGCAGATAAGTTTTAATAAAATTTTGCCCTGCTTCCCTTTTTTGCTTTGGATGCTTTTCTACTTAATATTCCTTAGTAAGATATGTACTTTAATACTTATGTCAAACTCAGGAGACATTAACAAGAAAACCTATTTTCATTATATAAACTGCACACATACATAAACACAGAGACAGAGCTGTATATTTCTCTCATTTTTGTTCAGGAAAAAAATGCTTAAGTTTTTCTTGAATATTCTCACAATGAGAAACAATTATGCAAGTCTCTGGAAATTCCTGCAATTATACCCATGAGATCTACTGAGTGATTCAGGACCATTTAATCTCATGCAAGATTATCTGATTGTTGCTTTTTTGTGTTTTGGTGCTCTCCTATTTTTGTTGCCAGTGCTCACATTCATGGTATGGTTTATTTTGTACTAGCATTTCTTGCTTTTTTTAAAAAAAGTGTTCCTATCATGCTTATGTGATTGGAAATCGAATTATTAAACTTATTAGAATTCTCTTCATATTAAAAAGAAAAACTTTCAAGTGAATGATGGAGGAATAATGTTACAAGAAGATTGTTTATGTTGTAGTAAAAGGATATTAAAACAATTATTTTCACTATCTAGAATTATTTTGAAGCTGAGTTTATGTGAGTCATGTGTTGCTATATTTAATTTCTCATGTAATTATATACATTCAAATATATCCATAGACATTACTATAGACATGACTCCCTGCTTATCATCCCAGGAAATATTTCTGTCAATGCTAGTGCAAATTATTTTTTGACCTCTAGCATTAAAAAAAAAATAGATTTTTAGGAATGCTGACATTTACTCATCCTTTCATTACTGAGATCAAGGATCCATTATGAGTGCTGTCAGTATTTGGATTTATTTTTGGATGCACAGCAAAAGCTGCAGGTGTATTAAAACTCAATTCTGTTGGGAAACACAGGAAAAAGCCACAGGTCCAAACCTTTTAAAGGTGTTCCCCACTTTAGTTTCATCATCCCCTTAAAATGCATAAAAATTATGAAGGGATGATTTGTCCACCATGAATCTTAAAGATAAGTTGTATGCTTAATGAGGGGTAGGGGAAATGAAGACTCATGGGTCTCATTACATTTGGGTAATACCATTTACATGACAGTCTGAATTCTGACACTCATGTGTAATATTAAAAATAAAAAACAAGCACCAGCAAGGATCAAAAGTTAATGCTGCTACGGGCATACTGCCAGTTTGAGCCAGATACTGCTGAGCCATTCGTCTCTGAGGTTTTGAATGACTGTAGTGTAAGGCATTGCTTGAAGGAAAGTACATCTAGGATAGATCTTTACTCTCCACTGATTTACTTAGAACTGGAGATATTGAAATTCAACACAAGATTATTGTCATTCACTGATATATAAGGAATTATCTAGCTGTGATGGCTCTGAGAAATGTAACAGAAACATTAGAGCACTACCAGTCTGAAAAAATACTTCCATTACAAATCAGGTTCTACAGAAAAATAAGGATTAATTTAGATATGTAACTACTAATAATTATATTTCTGACACTGATTTAAGAGATGTACTTATATCTATAATGTCTGTATTATTTAAGAATGAATTAAATATTTCAAATCAAACTGCAGTTTAGAATGCAAAATGACAAATTAGATAAGTTTAACATAGAAAGTGACACTTGAACAATTGTTTGTAAATGATTTATTTACATTGTTAACTAACCAAAATTTATATTTTAATAAGCCCATTTAAATTTTCTACATTTTTAGTATTTTCTTCAAAATCTGAAAATATATTTTTTAAAATTTTCAAAAAGCTGAGAGATGCTTACTTTAAAACAATATTTTTATGATTGCTTAATAATTGTTAATTTATATAATTATATCTTTAAAGAACATATTGCATATACGATCATTTGATTTGTATCAAACGTCATTATTTGTATGCATATATTTTAAAATAACTATGTGAGAAAGATCTTTGTTCATGGCCAATTTTCAAGCTCATTCTTTTGCCACTTGATGAAAGTGCTTTATATGAACAAGTTCTTCTCTTTTGTCACTACCTTTCTTAACCTCTTGGGATGGAAAGCAAATACCACTTCCCACCAAAAGTATGTTCTTTTGGTACCCTAAATTTCTCACTTTAAAAAACATAACAGTAATAACTAGCAAGTCGCCATCACATTTTTTTTTTTTTTTTTTTGTGAGATGGAGTCTCACTCTGTCGCCCAGGCTAGAGTACAATGGCATGATCTCACCTCAGAACAATCTCTGCCTCCCAGGTTCAAGAAATCCTCCTGGCTCAGCCTCCCGTCTCTACTAAAAAAAAAAAAAAAAATCTATTGTTGTTTTATCCAACCTTAGATGTCACTTTAAAAATGTATAATTATCTTTTTTGACGATATTTTGGTTATGATCAGTCTTTAAATATTCTTGGTATTTCCCAATACAGATTATTGCATAAAAAATCACATTTATAACAAACATTACTGAAGATGAGATGTTACACTAGTGTACTCACTCACCTCTGCATTTAATCTACTGCTTTTCTCATTGTCTAAGCATTAGAGTAAGTCCTTTATATTCTCGAGATAAAAAAAAAATCTTCTATATAGCCACATTTGAAGTTATTGTCATACAACAGTCTCTAGAACTTTCTTATGAGTCAGTTTTCCTTCTTTTCTTTTAGAGCACAGAGTGGGTATAATCATAATATGCCATACCTCTACCAAATGAGAGATTCCATTCTCTAATTTTTCTGCCATGTGCTCATCATGTTCATGATCAACATTAATAATGGACTTTCTTTGGGAGAATATGTCTTAACTAAAAAAAAACTCAATTGTGTTCACTCTAAAAAGATCAATGTCAATGTAAAAATAAATACACTTCATTGCATTATATGAGCTATATAATTAGCTGGTTACACAAAACTCACATTCATCTCTCAGTAATATTCCAAATGACTATAAGCCATAAACATTTTGGGGCATTAAAACTGAGTGTCCAATCCCAAACTGCCAAGATATCACTATATCTTTTTTTTTAAATATACTGCCATAATCATAAAAGGAAAATTACATTAGTATTAGCTTGCAAGAATCTGAATTAGATCTTATTATTCTCCATTGACTACTTACAAATTATATTTTCTGCCGAAAGTATAACGGCTCTCGGAGACAGCTGACAGCAAAAGAAGCCCAAGAGTCAGTGCTCATTTCAGCCTACTGTGAGCCATGGAACAGTGAGTTTTGGGACTTGTGCTTTATACTAACTCTACTCTGCTTTGAGGATTATATTCTTGCCATCTTCTCAGTGGTTGCAGAAGATTAAAAGAGCTCCTATGAAATTTGGCTCCAGTACAATAGCTGAGCTACATGAGCTGGAAAATTTGTAAAACAGCATCAATTGTAAATTTGGAACTGCCTTCGTTGGTTTTAAGGTCTTATTTTTTATAACTCAGAATAAGAAAAAAATAACAATTCCAGATTTTTTTTCTTCCCTGGTTCATGCAGCATTATAGACATGTTTATAACATATTATATAAAATAGTTAATATTATATGTAATATTTTTTAATTTAAGATTTTAAGCATTTACTAATAATCATTGATTTTAAATCACAGTAATACATTTTTAAAAAATAGGTTAATAAAGGATGCAGCAGACCAATCTTTACTCTCTGAATTGAAACAACCCAAAATGGATTTTTTAAATTATGTCAACCTTTTCATGAAATTGCAAAGATTAAATCTTATTACTGTTAAACAATTCTTTTTGCCTAAATGTACAGAAAATGTTCTCTAGGATTTGAATGTAAGAAATTTTCCTAATTGGAGTATGTCCAGAAAATATATTAATAAAATTGATGAAATAAAATCTAGTCCTAATATTGTAGACACTTCCTCTCTAGAACAATTCCATTTGGAAGTAAACCTGGTTTAAGCAATAGAAGATTTTCTTGATAGGATTAAGCAACAAACTCAATTAGTTTTAATCAGTAATGCAAGAGAAACAGATTTTAACTTAATTAAAACTAGCAGAAGTAAAATGCCTTGTAAGATAATGGGAGATAATGGAATTTGAATTCCCCTTCTTGGCAATATTATTACTAGGACTATCTATTTGGAAGAAGACCAATACAAAGGCTTTAATAGTTACTTGGATAGCTTTACTGATTAAAAGCAAATAGGTACAATGAACATGTTAAAGAAAGAGATAGCTAACTTCTAGTTAGTACTTAAAAATCACCAAATTAATCTGATTGCTCTTGTCACATTTTTACAAAAAAAAAAAAAACTCTTTTGTAACTAAAATATTATAATATTAAATGTAATATACTATTAAACATATCTTTACTTATAGATATGGTTAGGTAAAACTATAGCAGTTTTGGATATGTTATCATTTTCCATAAAAAAGTTATAAAGACTTAATTATCCTATTCTTATTTATGAAAATAAAGTAATATATAAATAACTTACAGTCAGCAGTAATATTTGATCATTAACAAGATAAATAGTATAAATATATTACAGTTATTTGACAGATTATAGCTTTCAAACTTCAAGAACACAGAATTGATGTATATATCTTCATTTTACATATAACGAATTGAGAGTCTTTGAGAGTTTGATTCAAATTTTATATAAAAATAGAACAAATAAGCATGGAAAATGGAATTCATAGCTTATTTTTTACTTGCATTTTATTTATTATTTTATCTCCTCTACTGCTGCTTTGACTTCCCTGACCCCCCAAAAAGGTAGGACTGGTAAATTGAAGCAAAGAAAAGATATTAGGCATTGATTTCATTATTTTGGTGTGTGGGTGAGATGTTGTACCTAGCAATCACTTTCAAATCAAACTAAGTATTTGAAGATTATTTTGAGAGGCCAGCAGTGATTGTTTTAATTGGACTAAGAGTATAGAGAACTATATTTTGTGAGTATGTAAGACCCAATAATTCAGTCATATGTAATGAAGTAGTTTCCTCACCTCAGATAGAGATTTATAGCACTTAGAGGAGAATGGAATAAACTATTTCTATAGTTCAATATAATATACTAAAACATGAATAAAAGAATAAGTGCATTTGTCCCAGTATAAATGAAACTTTTTCATTGTTTCAAACAATTCTCTGTTCCATTATACTCAGTGACTTTGTGAATATCTGTAGTATAGACTGAATCAGTCAGGGCCATTCTCTGGGACAGTTTTATTCTATCTGCATAGTGAAGTATAACAAATTTGCTCAAAGAGAAAAATAGGAAATAAACCTATCCCTTGTTGCCTCAGACAGATGGAAAGCATAATTACAAGTGAAAGGTTATGTTGAAGCCAGACTACAGATTGTTTATGAAAAAATCTAATAGGAAAACAAGTAGTCTTTTACACAACTCTTTCTTTTCCTATCTTGCTTCTTGACTTTCTTCCCATTTCTTGTTTCACAATCGTGTGTAACTGACTGTTCTTTTTGTCACTGATTTGGGTTCTGTGAAACATCCAGGTACGTTTCCAATATAATCTTTTGTACGATGCCTTTCACCTATATTAGTCTGGTTTAAACATGTTTCTATTTCTTGTTTCAGACTGATTACATGTCTATGTAATAAAATGCACAATAATATAAATAAAGTCAATTATTTGTGTATAATTTAATCTTTTTTTTTTTTTTTTTTTCTGAGAGAGTCTTGCTCTGTCGCCCAGGCTGGAGTGCAGTGGAGCGATCTCAGTTCACTGCAACCTCTGCCTCCCCGACTCAAGCAATTCTTGTGCCTCAGCCTCCAGAGCAGCTGGGATTACAAGCACCACCACACACGGATAATTTTTGTATTTCTAGTAGAGACGGGGTTTCACCATGTTGGCTGGGCTGATCTCGAACCCATGACCTCAGGTGGTCCACCTGCCTCAGCCTCCCAAAATGCTGGGACTATAGGTGTGAGCCACTGAACCCTATAATTACATCTTTTTTCTTTTTTAATCCCATGTCCCCATATACTATACAATACCTTTATATACTTTACTAAAATTCTATTAATTATATATGTATATTTAATGTATGTGTTTATGTACATATTATGGATATAATGTATACATACATATAATGTATTTATAATATATGCATGTGTATTGTCATATGTGTATAATGTATGTATGTGTATGTGTATGTTTATATGTATTTAATTTTATGTATGTTATTTACAACATTATTTATCATTAATACAATTACACAGCAGTTATTTGTCACTGAATTTTTCCCACAACGTTGAGGTATGAATTTCTCTCCTTCCCTTCCTTCCCTCCCTTCCGTCTTTCCTTTCTTCCTTCCTTCCTTCTTTCCTTCCCTCCCTCCCTCCCTTCCTTCCTTCCTTCCTTCCTTCCTTCCTTCCTTCCTTCCTTCCTTCCTTCCTTCCTTCCTTCCTTCCTTCCTTCCTTCCATCCTTCCTCAAATATTTGTTGAATTCCCTCTACTTACTAGCCACTTTTAAAGTCATTGGAGGAACAGGAATACCAATAAACATAAGAACCAAATTATCTGCTCTCATTGACCTTTCCCTTTTAGGTTGAGGAAGGACTGATAAAATAAATAAATTCATAAATGATTATCTAATATTTGAAATAGAAAAAAGTGTTATGAAGAAAAATAAATGGATCAAAAATAATGGAGTTTGATACATGGTGTGTATTAATACTTTTAAGCAAACTTGATTGATATAATTAGAAGAGCCATGTGGGAACCACCAGAAGAGAATTCCAGAGACGCCTGAAATTGAAATGGCCTAATCATAAATAGATAACTGGTAACAAACTTTATGTGATAATTAACAAAATTGATAATTCTAATGAATAGATTAATATTTATTATCTGAAGATTTGGCGTTTAAGTGTATTAGTGTGTAAAAACAACAGAGACTTATCACACCATGACTAAGCACAACCAAACCTAGTTTTACAGGTTGAGTGCACCTTACAGATCATGTTAGGAACAGCTTTAGCAATAACAGTTTTAATGAACATAATTCATGTTCTTAAGTGCTATGTTTATTATTTGTCTAAATAAATATTAAAACTGAGATTCTTAAACAAGGAAAAGACATCTCAAGGTCATAATGGTTGCATTATGAACAGAAAATAATTTGCTACATATGGAGAAATAGGAACACAGATTACAGTTTAAGGGAAAAAATCTTTCCACAGTTCCTTTGTGAGTTAAACTAAAATTTGATTCTGAATTGATTATTTAATTGAGCTTCATATATAAATGTACACTTAAGTAAATGTCTACTATGTATGTAAAATTTACAACTCATTATATGTTTTGAATTCACTATGAATTAACTTTATTTTTGTGTTTTGTATTTCTCTTCAAATACCAAGTGAAACGACAGCCCTAGACACTCTTTCATTTATAAAAATTGTCTTTCCACTGATTCTTTTAAACCAGAAATTATTATTTTCTAGTTGTTTAGAGCTGTGATGTTCTATTTCCTCTAAGCAATTTGTGGTCTACATTTGGTTCATGGGGTAATATATTATCCTTTTTGATTAGAAAATTACTTAGAAGACTGAGTAAAAGTTCCATTGAACAGAAAGTGGATGAATTGTCCTTCTATAGCCAGTAGCAACAACTATCGGCTATAACAAGTTAAGATTTTTATAGTCTAGCTGTTGCATGCTCATCATGTAAGATATTTTTTCAAGGATTTTCTACATAAAAGAAAAAAGAAAAAAAAAAAGTCACACACCTGTTGAGTGATTCTGATCAAAAGAATTATGCATTTGGGGAAGAGCTTTTCCTACACAAAAAGGGAAGAAAAATGTTGTGTCTTCAGAATCTCAAACTTTTTACTACTTATATCAATAAAAATAGCATATTTTAATACACTTAGTTAAAATATGAGAAAATCTAGGAATATGTCCCATGATCAACATTAAAAGAATTATCATATAAACAAATCTGTTGTTATTATAGACATTTATTTTAATGTTAGAATCTCTTTTCAAACTTTCCCTTAACTGTAATCTTTATGGCTGCACCAAATGCTCTAGTGTTCATATACATTTCAAAAAACTTTTAACATATTCAGCATTCACTTTTGTTATAAACATTGCTATTATATAGTAATATTTGTTCTTATTAGTTTTATCATTTTTCAAATTATACTAGTGTGCTAAAAAATACTGCTGCTTCCCAAACAATAAATGTAGCAGATTTTATTTTCCAAAGTGCCTACTGCAATATTTCTGGTTCCTTTTGCTCTTCCAGAACTTGGCCATCTGGTTTTTAAGAGGTGAATATGATTGCTCTTCTCTTGCCCCAGTGAAACAACTCATTTTTCCATTGCAGGGGAAGCGACACAGTGTGACTTCCAAGGCTAGGTTATAAAAGGCAATGTGGATTTTATGTAGTTCTCTCCCTCTTGACATGCTTACTTTTGAAACACAGCTACCATGTTGTAAGGAAGCTCAGGCCAAGTGGAGAGACTGCATATAGGTCGCTAGCCAAGAGTCCCAGCTGACAGCCAGCATCAAACATTAAACACATGGGTAAACAAATCTTCAAATAATTCCAAACCCTAATCTTCAGATCTTACAGCTGAGGCCTCAGATATCATAGCTCAAACACAATCTATCCCCAGAACAGCCTGTCAGAACTCCAGACCCAAATAATCTATGAGCGTAAAAACGGATTGTTTTTACACCTATAAGTTTTAGGGTGATTTAATCGATAGCCCTAATAAAAAGAACCATAAATTTGTGTTAATTTGTAGACATGAAGAACTTTTCACCTGCTCATATTTTTATTTCTTCTTTTGACATTAGCCAACTGACAAAAATGTGTAATATCCTTTGTGTTAATGGTGCACTTCGGTTTCTTCCATGTGTTAATCCTTCCTGTCAATGTGTCTGCCTACTTTATATTCCCTCTATTTATGACTCTGAAATACGTGCTGTGGGAGGCAACATTTTAAAATTCACCTGCTCCTGGATTCTATGCTCAAACCCTCAAAACCGGTCAATTTGATGACATATAACTTTCATGATTGTTATGTTAAACAATAGAGTTGACCTTAAAATAGAGAGATTATCTTGGTGGATATAATCTAGTCACATAAATCCTATGAAGCAGAAAATTTTTTATAGCTGGTGAAATGAGGAAAGCAGAAGAAGGCAGAGAGATTTAAAGCATGAGACGGCCTTCCAGCTCTGCTGGTTTCAAGATGGCCGCATAAGAAGAGATGCAGGTGGTCACTAAGAGCAGCTCCTGGCTAACAGCGAGCAAGAAATTGGGAAACTCACTCCTGCACCAGTAAGGAACTGGATTCTCGCAACCTGAGTAAACCAGGAAGTGGATTCTTACCCCGAGTGTCAACATAAGCGCTTATCCCGCCAAAAGCTTGATTTTGGTCTTAGGAGATAGTGAATAAAGAAACCCGCTGAGCTGTGCCAAACTTCTTACTCACAAACTTACTCCTCGTGAAATAATACAAGGATATAGTTTTAAACCACTAATTCTCTGGAAAAGTATTATACTGCTGTAGAAAAAGAATACATGCATTTTATTTTTTCAATTGTTAAAATTTCTGTAAATTTGCTAGAGAATTGCATTACTGGTTTTCCTGATTTACTCTAGTCCTTGAAACAGAGCATGTAAAGTACAACCACGAGCAAACTACTGGCTTCTCCCTATTTTTGTATGGTTGATGAACTAAGGGTTATTTCTGCTTTTATATGGTTGAAAAAAATACCAAAAAAGGAATAAATTATGGTAAATGTGAAACTTATATAAATATAAAATTTCAGGGTCTACAAACAAAATGTTATTGGAACATTGCCATGCTTATTGGTTTATGAGTCATCTATTAATTTTGTGCATGATGGCAGTGTTTTGTGCTAGAATATCCCTTATAGTTTCCTGCCAATGCAAATTCTCACATTTTAAAAATTCAGTGCTTCTATCCTTCATTTGACCCAACTTAGATTCTAATACCTTCATATATCTTTCCTGAGCATCTTATCCTTTTGAAATTTCAAGTTCAACCATCAGTCTGTAACCATCACTTGATACTTTATTTTTAATATTATAATTACTGTTTGCTTGTCTTACCCCCTGTGATGGTTAATAGTTGGTGTCAACTTGATTGTATTGAAGGATACAAACTATTGATCCTGGGTGTGTCTGTGAGAGTGTTGCCAAAAGAGATTAACATTTGAGTCAGTGGGCTGGGAAAGGCAGACCCACCCTTAATCTGAGTGGGCACAATCTAATCAGCTACCGGCACAGCTAGAATATAAGCAGACAGAAAAATGTGAAAAGAGAGACTGGCCTAGCCTCCCAGCCTACAGCTTTCCCCCATACTGGATGCTTCCTGACCTCGAACATCAGAGCCTGTTGTGGAATCTTGTGATCATGTGAGTTAATACCTAATAAACTCCCATATATATATATACCTAATAAACTCCCATATATATATATATATTCCATTAGTTCTGTCCCTCTAGAGAACCCTGACTAATACATTCTCTCAACCAAAATACAAATTTTGGGAAATCAAGGACTATGCCCCAATTATTTAGAATAACTATATTGTCTAGCAATGTGTTATGTACATAATGTAGGCAATGATAAAATGTTCGATTTAGTTGTTAAAACTTCTTAAATTAGCACCAAATCATTTTAATTTCTGTCTCTTTATGAAAGAGATAGTAATTTTATATCTGAGCTTTTACAAATTTTGTTTATTGAAGAAGTAAAAGATAAAAAATATTTTCCTCCAAATGAAGAAACTTTCTACTTTACATAAGTATGCCTGGTCTTCCTCAACAATTCTGCAAAAATAAATTGATTATTCTCAAACAGGTACCTAAGTAAACAAATGAAATTTATTTGTCATGTAACAGTTTAGATAGTATTGTTCCTATATTTTAGGTTCAGTTAGCTTGTGCTATATATAAGAATATATAGTAAGGCATTAGGGTAAAATCAAGTTAAGGTTATAATTTTAAAAATGCATCATTTCTCAGTATAAAAACTATTTTTGACCTAACTAAAAAAAAAAAAGGATGACTTTGCCTCCTTTGTAGGGACATGGATGCAGCTGGAAACCATCATTCTTAGCAAACTATCACAAGAGCAGAAAACCAAGCACCGCATGTTCTCACTCATAGGTGGGAACTGAACAATGAGATCACTTGGACTCGGGAAGGGGAACATCACACACCGGGGCCTATCATGGGGTGGGGGGATGGGGGAGGGATTGCATTGGGAGTTATACTTGATATAAATGATGAATTGATGGGTGCTGATGAGTTGATGGGTGCAGCACACCAACATGGCACAAGTATACATATGTAACAAACCTGCACGCTATGCACATGTACCCTAGAACTTAAAGTATAATTAAATAAAAGAAAGAAAAAATGCTAATTTAAAACAGCAATATTTGGAACTGGAATACGTTGATAGTAATAATTTGGTCACTGAAAGGTACAACACATCCTGATTCTTCGAGAATGCCAAATGTTTTCCCTCCACCATCCTCGATTTTCTCCCTATGTTTAAGCTTTTGATCCACCCTGGAATACTAATACAATAAAATGGTAAATGCAATTTTCCTGTCTTCTTCAGAGTTCTGAAAAAGGCTCCAAAAATGAAAATATGAGTACCACATGCCAACTTTTTCAAAAAAAGAGGAGGAGGGCTGCACCCATCTCCATCTCTGAAGGATTTGCTCAGAGACAACCTAACTGAGCTTTCGCCCATTCACCTGTGGCCTCTTCTCTTGTCCTATCTCTACATACAAGGGGAAGCAAGTGGTTCATTTAGAAAGAAGAAACTTTTTTTTTTTTTGGAAACTTGTAGAAAGAGAGAGCTCCCTATTAGGGACAATGTGTTTTCTCTTTATTTAAGCCAGAGGACGCTGTTAGGAAAATCCTTTAAAGAAAACAATGGGAATGATCTGCAAGAGGGGCTGGCCCCTTTTTCCAGAAAGCAGTCCCATTGGGGCTGGGCAGAAAGATGCTACAGAGCCAAGAAGAGACCAACTGGGAAAATGAGAAGCTGTTTTCTAATTTTGCCCTGTATAGTTCAATCTATTCAGCAGACTAGCTATTGAAAGCAGAAATGTTAATAGGCAGTAGTAATATTTAGTAATTAACTTACAGATTCCAGATGCTTTATTTCATCTGTTGAATAATACTTCTGTGTTTCAAGAGTGACTGACTATGTGGGTTTTATATTTTGACATTAAACCTCAAATAAGATGCAGTCATATTTTTACTAAAAGTTTATTTCTGATTACATATTTCAAGAGTGAGACTTGATTAGGTTCCTTTTCCACCCTTGCCCAAGAATGTTGATTAGAAAAAAATATATTTTCCCTCACCCTCTGAGTTGGTATCTTGGTAAATGGAGAATGGGTTTCTTATTTATCGCTGGTGATATAATAAGCAGTTTATATCTTTCCATGTGTGTATTGGCCAGTGCAATATGTCTGCAGGAATAGTTAGAGAAAAGCACACATATACATTCTGTGTTATTTTATTTGCTTTATTCACAGTCAGTGCTATGTTGGTCATTTATGAAAAAATTAAAACCAAGTTTAAGATTCCTGGTATAATACAGGATAAATGCTATCATTATTATTGATAACACAGAATCTATCTTATTTTTAAATAAGCCTACATCAGACAACACATTTACAGAATAGTCGAATCAACTCAAATCCAGGTTTATAGACAGTTAGGATTTTAAGTAGAGGTTTTTTGTTTGTTTTTTGTTTTTTGTGTTTTTTTTTTAAGTAACTAAAACATTGCAGAGAAGAGAGACTTAAGTAAATAATATTTTTAAGTTTTTCATGAGACAGATCTTGTTCAAATTCCTTTTAAATTTCAATATGACAATACATCGTGTAGAAAAGGTACATAAACGATAAAAGATGGCATTATTGTGTTTAGTGTGAAAGTACAAAAATCTTGGAACTGTAAATGGCCTTTTCTTCTCCACAGTCTTCAGAGGTCTGCAGAATAGTTCTACTTATTTCTTCATCCAAAGAAAAAATGTTATAATGGGTAATTAGTTTGAGTGAATTTCTGGTGGTAAATAATAACAATAATAATTCACACTTCTACATACTGTTCTTAGAATACAATAACCACTATTTTCTCAAAAAAAAAATGTAATTGTTTAGAGACAAGTAAATAAGTGTAGCAGATACTCTCAGTTTTACTTTTGGAAGTCTGAGAATAAGACTGGGTATAGATTTCTTGAAATTATAATAGACTTAATAGCTATATTTGTATTTTTGAAAATTATGTCTGTTGGTAAAGGAAAGAGTCTTGAAAGAATAAAAAAGTACCAATTATTTAAAATAATAAATTCTAAAAGGAAAACAAATACAAACTTAACTGTATATTATATCACTGTGTTAACTCAGATAGTGCACATATTAAATATTCTGTAGATCATTATTCCAGTTTATAGTTACTCTCCTAAATTAGAAGTTTGGTACTTGTCACTGGTTCTATACTTGGCATAAATAGAATGCAACTTAAAACAATTGGGTAAACTGTTATTACAGAGAATTTAAAAATAATTAGTAGTTTGTCAGATTTATTAATCCTTGGCCATGACGTTGGTCTCCTTTGTATAAATTATATGGTGTGTAACATTAAACAATTTAAAGATTTAATATGATGATTCAAATATATTTGTTTCTGGGTCCATTATTTTGCATTCTTTTAAAATATGTTTACAATAAATTTTAAAATGTAGAAGTTTATATGAAAACTATTAAATGTTTCTTTTAGTAAGAAACCACAGATAAAAATCTCTGACGAGCACATCGTATTGTCAAGATGATACAGTTTATTGATAAACTAACTCTCAAATAAAGCTAAACACAAGAGAAGTATGTCAATGTTTGTTCATACAATTTTTTAAAATTACAATGCCTTTAAAAATAAATTTTACTTTTGCCCTAATATTAATTCAAATGCATATAAATAAAATCTTTGCATTTCTAATTTTTGTTAAATCATTTGTCATTTCATGAACATTACCTTTGTTACCATTGCTTTTTATTTCTGCAATATCATGTGTTGTTCTGGTAACAGCAATAGAAGGGAATTTTTATTAGTGTAAGACACAATTGCTTTGAAGTGAAATGATTACAAAAATATAAAATACCTAGCTATGTAAAAATTGGATGAAAATAAGGCTGAAATTGCTTGAAAATTTTTTTCTTTCTTTCTTTTTCTCTTTTGAGACAAGGTCTCACTCTGTAATTCAGGCTAGAGCACAGGGGAACAATCATAGCTCACTGCACCCTCAAAATCCTAAGCTCAAGCAATCCCCCCACCTTAGCCTCCCAGGTAGTTAGGACAATAGGGGTGCACCACCATTTCTGGCTAATTTTTAAACTTCTTATAAAGATGGGGTCTCGCTGTGTTGCCCAGGCTGGTGTAGAATCTCTGGCCTCAGGTGATTCTCCTGCCTCAGCTTCCCAAAGCATAGGCATTCCAGATGTGAGCACCCACTGGTGCTTGAAAGTTTCAATAGCAATTGCCTCAGATACCTATTACGGAATAATGAATCATCCTATCATTTTTTTTTGTTGTTGCTACATTTCAATTTCCTGAGGGTATATTGTGCTCTGCTAGTGAGTTTCCCGTTAGTGTTGAGAAATTTAAAGTTTAGAGTCAGTGAGAGCATTGTGTTACATGTATACATACATACATGTGTGTATACATATATACACATATATATACATATATATACACACACACATATATGTGTAGATAAAATGTGGCTTCTACTTTTACTGACTCTAACTTTTAATACTGGTAAGAAGACATTTTGTACATTTTGTGAAATCTATCTACCAGATATATTTTACATCTAAAAACAGAGAGAAAACAGTAGTTTGGCCAAATGGGCCATTAAAAAAGCAGATGAGATATCATGAAAGACAGAACTTGAAATTAATCTGAATCTTAAAGGAATTTTATGATTTAGCAAATATCAAAAGAGAGTAACCCAAAATTAAAAGAAATGTGACCAGGATGAACTTGATGTATCCAGAGAAAATTTGGCTACAGAATATCTTGTATGGAGTGACAGAATGTAGATTTATTTCACTGTTTGAGAGCTGTCTTTTGAAAAATGTTCAAATCAGGATAAGACTGTTGGAAAAAGTCTTGACAGCAGTGTATGCCAGAAAATAAGTACTGAGAAGCAGGCGAGAGATCGGGAAGATGAAGCAGCATCTCATTAATTAAAGACAGCTCCCCCCACATCGCAGCTTTGCTGACACAGTACCAGAGCCGTGCAAAATGAGAGCTCTCTGTATATTTTTAAAAGATGTTCACAGTTGTTTTTACTGTTAGAGCTTTCTAGAGTGGTAGTTCTTTCTTTAGTTGGGTTTGGTACATCTATTTCATGATGCAGATTTTCCTGAAATATTTTGTTAATCTGGACTATGTGTACAGCCAAATACTTCACATTCATTTTTTTATTTAATTTTTTCTGATGTTTATATTTACTTCTACCAATAATCTGGGAATAAGAATGAGTAAGCAGCCGGGTGTGTTATTCCAGCAGCTCACCTACCCTTTCAGAGTAAGGGGTAGGTAAGTTTAAATCTGTTTGAAAAGATATAGTCTCTTATTCATGTCTTAGAGATATAAGGGTCAGGCAATGTTTTGTGTGTTGTTTTCATCTTTAAAAAATTTAAACATTTCAGTTTATCCTTCTTTATATTAGATTTAAATAAAATAATTTGGTTTTCAACAGACATTTACTGAAATTCTTTTTAAAATAACATAATCGAAAATTGATTTAATTACCTTCTTGAGATTAGCAGTTTTGCTTTTATGTTAGAAGCCTTGAAAAACATAGCATCAATAATAATATGTTTTTCTTCAAGATACTATAGTTTTCAAGATGCAGTTCAAAAGTTCATTGCCATTTGTTAACAAAACTGACTTTTTCATATTTAATCATTTAACCAAGCATAAATTAACCAATAAAATGAAGTAGGGTATTTTTTCTGACAGTTTTGTTTTATACTTTTAATCATTCAGTAGAAAAAAAAAATCATCATCATTTAGCTCTCATAAAAATTAGCTCTTTTTTTCAGATAAAATAAGAGGACGGTGATATGATTGCCTTAGATCTAATGTTTATTAACTTTTTGATTAAGCCCTTGTTTTTTCTCTATTATCAGATTGCTCTTATTATTGTCATTATTAAGGAAATTCAAATGATTAAAAATATTAAAATCTGTCATTAATATACAAGGATAAATGAAAGTGAATAAACTCTGCAGTGCCTTTGCATTCTTCTTTATCATCATTATCACCATCAGTACTTCTTGCTCCTTTTCGGCATGCTCAGAAAGAATGTAGAGTTTTTAAAACACATGGAGTAAACTTCCTAGCTATCATTCATTTTGCCTTATTAATTATATAATGATATAACTTTCTTTATGATGCCATGGATAATAATAATATTTCTGAAATACACGTCGTGAATTCAACCAATTTCTATGCTCAATGCATATAATTTACTCCTTCACGGACCTTGTTTTTTCTGTTCTTTTAAACCATCTTTCCTTCCAATATGTTTGAATAACTAGATGACTCTTGCTTGTAAAAATGAAATAGAGTGTGACTGACTATACTGACATGAAATGATACAATCATTATAAAAAAGTTCAAATCTGGGTTTGTATGACTTTTGATAAATAGTCATCTATTTTATTTATGCAATAATACAAAAATGTTATGCCTTTTTAAATAACTTTGTAGAGTTAGAATTTTTCAAATGTATTTATAATCATATAAGTTTTATGGCTGAATTTCTAAAGAATTAATGTATTTAAGATTACAAATAAAAATTAAATAATTTAATAAAAACATAATTAGTCTCCTCTAATTAATGCTACATATTAAGACCTCAGGAAATGTTTTCTGGGTATTATCTGTGCTATTTTAAATTAATCATCAATTTCTACTTTATCCTCAACAATGTAAGAAATTTTTCATAAATTCATTATTAGAATGATGGAGTTTATAATGACGTTGAAGATTACCAACGTCAGTATATTTATATTACAGAGTGGGGAAAAACTCTAAAATGTAATGACTATTAAGTTAATAGCAGTGAGTCTCAAACGGAGTCAAGTTCTTGTACCACTCTTAGTTTTTCTCTCTCCCTTTGTTTGCCTGATACTTTACTGAAATAAATACTCAGTTACTTTGTTTTGTACAGAGGAGCTGAATAAATAAAATATCTGACAACAAGGTATGCAGTCATTACTTTAGAATGACACCATTTGATATAAAAAAGTCTGTCTATCACAAATTTAAGACTAATATTCAGCTAAAGTTAGTTATTTTATTAATTAAATTTTGTCTAAAAATGGAGAAAAATGTCAGAACAAAATGTAATGGCATTTTTATAAATAAAGAAAAATGGAAACACACAAATGTCTTACAAACGGCAGATTAAATGAAGTTTTATATGTAATTATTGAGGATTCATGGCTACAATGCATTAGGGATACCATTACATTTTTAGAATTTGAATATCTAGAAAAACTTTTATATAATATCATTGAGATAACTCACTTTTAATCTCAAAACAGGGAAAACATTTTTATAAGACGTAGTACCAATGTAAATTTAACAAGGTTCCTGGTTTTCTGCTTATTGTTTAGTCCTGTTATTTAAATAAGTTTGTCTTCAGTTTTATCATAAAGGATTTTAATTGCTACTCAACAGAAAGTATCTGAGTGAATAAAATTATCTTAGCAAGGAAATGTTTCCTGGATGACTGTTAATTAGAGTTGCACAGGCTTTAACTCCAGTTCATATTTATTAGTAAACTCTAAACAAAAGGTTATTTGTATGACAAATAAAAAGTGTTGATAAATAAAGGGATTCAGGATTACTCTTTTGATACTAAGAAAATGTGGGTAACTTTTTTCTGCTTCTACATTTGTTATTTTAGGAAAAAAAATATATGGATAATATTTTTTCCCAAATGATTTTGACTTTTTTCCCTGATATTTACATTTATTTTACTGACATAAAGTAAAACCAAGCAAACAAACAAAACTCAGCAAGAAAAACTCTAGTTTATGTAGAAAGGAAAAGGGAAAAAAGACAAACATCCAGCATTTTGATGTATATTGGAATGTTTCTCTGTGTCTATTTATATAACAAAATGGAACACAACCTACAATATTATGTATGTGTGAAATTACAAAATTATATGCTAGACCTATTTATATTTATTTACCCCAAAATATAATAGGAACCTATTCCCATATGTGGAACTTTAGAGAAAAATATTTCATATTTTTACATGTTGCAGGATTTCTGAACAAAAATTGCTGGAGCCAGGAGTAACATAAGAAAGCAACACACCGAATTAATTGAGAATTTGGATTTATCCATATTCTGAAGGCAATTGTAGCATTATTATTTATAACAATTGTGTGTATATTTATTGAGAGGTGTTGGGGATAATCTCTTGTATGCAGTAGCATTATCATTATGAAAGTTTTAATCAGTGGTAGATTGGTTTGAGATACAGATGGAAGGTGAAGTAGTCAGGTAGGTACTGGATATGACACTTATTTGGTAAAGGTACGATCATAATGATAAAAATTGCAGTGTGAGCTTGTTGCACTGAGCATCTTTGTAATAATATGATTAGAGGTAATTCAGGGAATTTAACTGTCAACATGAAGCATGCTATGATAGGCAGAGATCCTATGTAGCATCTTGATAGAGATTCTTATTTCTTGAAGCCACATTGTAAACTTTGCTCAAAATTAGGACTATGACATAAGTTTGAAAGTAGGAAAATGACAAAGGAGAGGATATATTTAACTGAAACAGGTCCTCTTTGCTAATGTCAGGTTTCAAAAGACAAAATAGAAAACAGCAATGTGAAATAAGGAATTGTCCATTGATGAACTTAAGAATGAGAAACACTAAATTTCCTCAGTCCCTCGGTGTATCTTTTTCTCAGATCTCCTTGTCACCTCAATTTTGTCTTTCTAGAAAACCCATTTGTTATCATTTATGAATTAGTAAAGATTCATACCACTATGTGAATAAAGCCACTCACAGAAAGTGGCAACCAAGAGTATTTCCCAAAGTTATGCCCACTAAGATAGTTCCCCTTTATCTGTCCTTTATTTATTATTTATTACCTTCATGGCCATTGGTAAGTGGAGCTGTAAGGTAGCCTACATCATTTTAATACCCGAGTCAAGGTCAAGGATTTTATTTAAAAATATGGAGTTAATTAGTGGAAGGTCGAAGGCCATATCTAAAGGTAGACAAGTTAGAAGTCAATTTTCTATTTCCATGTATATTTCAATTCCTCAGTTTATGGGTCTTCTCTCTCCTAAGAGAGGTAGTAAGGAAAAGGTGGGATAAAGTTTGTATTTAAGAAATCTATTTTATCAATCTTATTATTGTAAATCTTTAAATTTAAATGTCTACATTTTGCCAGAAAAGTTATAGCACGTATACTTCATTAATAAGTCATTATTTTCAGGCTTTGTTCATCTGATCAAGGAATGTATGTGATCAATTTTAAGACATGCGAGGTAGCTTATATTAATTCTTGAATCAAGGATAGTGGATTTTATTGACAAATGTGGAGCTAATTAGTGGAAGGTTGAAGACCGTATGTGATGGTAGACAGGATAAAAGCCAATTTTCTGTGTTTATGTGTTTTTGTCTTGCTGTCCAATTAATGGGACTCAATAGGTCAAAAAGTAAGGCCACCACTTCCCAGGTCTTCCTCCAGTTGTAAGTTAGCCATAGTCCTATGTAAGTTCACCATTTTTCATTTCTAAACTAGATATCAGGCCGGGCGCGGTGGCTCAAGCCTGTAATCCCAGCACTTTGGGAGGCGGAGACGGGCGGATCACGAGGTCAGGAGATCGAGACCGTCCTGGCTAACCCGGTGAAACCCTGTCTCTACTAAAAAATACAGAAAACTAGCCGGGCGAGGTGGCGGGCGCCTGTAGTCCCACCTACTCCGGAGGCTGAGGCAGGAGAATGGCATAAACCTGGGAGGCGGAGCTTGCAGTGAGCTGAGATCCGGCCACTGCACTCCAGCCCGGGAGACAGAGCGAGACTCCGTCTCAAAAAAAAAAAAAAAAAAACTAGATATCATTTTTGTTATCTACTCAAACACATTATTCAAGCAATTTTCCTTTTTATCAAAAAAAAAAAAAAAAAAACTAGATATCATTTTTGTTATCTACTCAAACACATTATTCAAGCAATTTTCCTTTTTATCTTTCTTTTTTTCTCTCTAACTTTTCCATTTTTCTCCCATTAAAAAAAAAAAAAAGTTTTTGTGGTCCCACAAATTATCTTAAAATCTCTTTGCTCTTTATGTGAAAACTCTTCCAAAAGGTCATTGCTTTCTCTGTCTGTAATTTTTCTTATTTATTCCTTAAGCTCACTTCAGTCTGTATCTCACTCCTTCCCACTCAATGCCTTTAAGAACAGCAATCTCGTTTTTGTATATGGAACATGATATTATGGCTCTTACTAAACCAGGTTCCTTTGAATATATTTGTGACTTGCACCTCATCTCTTTCATGTCCTTACTCAATGTTATCTTCTTATTGAAGGCTTCCCTGACCACCCTTTTAAAATATTAATTCGTCGTTCTTTCTCCAAAAATACTACATAATTTCCTTAATTTTTATACTGTACATTTTTGCTTAATAAAACATGTTCTATTAAACAAAGTTTTTTTATCAGTTTTGTTTATTGCTGTATCTCTAACACTTAGAATAGTTTCTGGCACATGAGAAATTATCAGCAAATATTTGTTGAATCAACTTCAAAATGGTATATTTCTAATAATAAAATTGTGTTAATATATCATAAGAAAGTTCTAATATTATTTTTTAAATTGTAACTATTTCAATGACTTCATAATATTCTGTTATATATGTTTACTATTAGATATTTGACTACATAATAATTGTTTGATATTAATATTACTGTTTTATCTTATTATAAAATAATATATGTAATTATTTTGCCTATGGTCTGTGCTTTGACATTTAAGATTTGTAGAAATCTACATAACCATGTACAATTATTTTAAAAATTAATAAATATTGAAAATATTGGATTATTAACAGAATACTCAGGAAAAGCTGATCAATTAAAAATAAAAAGTTGATACAGATTTTTATATCTTAAGATTTTTTTCTTACTAGTATGATCTAAAATGTTTTTAATGTTAAAATAAATGTGATGTTTTGGTACAATATCTATATTAATAATTGGCAAGAGTTTCAGTTTCCTTTTTTTGTTGTTGTTCAATGTTTGTGTGTCATAATCACAGCAAGAGCTTGGAGTTCAGTAAAAATAGAAGGTAGTGGAAAAACCCATTCTATTCCACACATTTTACCATTTATAAGGCCTTTGAAAATCAATTTATCTAATTTGCATAATGGCACTTAAAATTAGGATTCTATACTCTTTCTTGTAGTTGATCAAATAAAACTCTAAGATGATAAGTAGAATTTGTACAAAACATAGTGGCACTCCATTACAGAGTACAAATACTCTGATTGTAATTCAAGTATTACTTGAGTTCATTTTTGAGAGCAGTATTTCATGTCTAAGGACCAATATTTCATATACATGATATAATATTCTATGTTAGAAGAAAAACTACAATTCTTTCTGTTCACAAATATAGAAGTCGGTGACTCAATTTTTCACTTTCAGTCATTTAAGTTTATGAACATTGCTTATTTTGTGATAAGCTGTTCTCCATCAAAATATTTCATGCTATGTGAGGTGATGCATTTGTAATTAGCTAAATTTAACCATTCTACAATGTATATACACTTTAAAACACCATGTTGTGCATTATAAA
This sequence comes from Colobus angolensis palliatus, assembly GCF_000951035.1. NCBI lineage: Eukaryota > Metazoa > Chordata > Mammalia > Primates > Cercopithecidae > Colobus > Colobus angolensis. The sequence continues at coordinate 874,067 of NW_012115833.1, read as the reverse complement.
AACATGCAATGTTACCTGTCAATTTTTTAAAAATTAATTTTGTATTCCAAATTTATGTTTTTATTTAAGGCTTATGGTATGATCAGTCTTTATAACAATTAGTGTTGAGTCTACTTTTGCAGTTTAAAGAGCTAGTCTGTTATGATATTCATAATATATTTTATTTGTATTATTTTGTCTAAGAAACAATTTATCATGAATTTTAAAACTTATTATATAACGGAAATCACATAGTCAAACTGTTAAAGGGGTCATTTTTGATACAAATTAGCAAAATATATAGAAAATAAAAATAGTAAGTTGTGGTGCTTCATCTAAATGGACAACTGCTACTCTCCTCAAATGGTTTCTTACTTGCTGAGATTGTGAGCCTATTTTTGCCAAGTATTCTGAATTTTGGAGAGAAACAAAAAAGCATGCTTTTATATGAAATATCATAATTTTATGTGTGTTAATTAAGTTTCTTTTTAAAAATACTGAATGTCAAATAGATTACTTACTGAAGTGCCAGTCTGGTTCTGTTCACTGGCAACCAACTTGCAAAACTGTCATATAAGAAATTAAGATGTTTGTTCCGGCCTATGTCATTTCTACAAGTATGGTAACAACAGTTAAAACATCTGCCAAATGATAAGAGCATATCTAGTAATTTTAAATCGAATGATATAGTAATTGCAATGTTATCTCAAAGAGATAGGATACTCTGTTAAGGATCTCACTAAACATGATGGAGATTTAATTATGGCCAAGTGCTGTAAATACAAAGTCACAAGGCTTGACCCTGGATTTCTCCAGAAATTCAAGTAATCTTTTACTCTTCTACAGTAATCTTATTTGAGGAGGGTTAAAATAAGTAATGTTTAATATTTCTAAAAGACAAATTAAACCGAGTAGTATTTTTGTAGCTCATAATTTTAAAACAATTATTTTCTTTTTTATATGTAAACATGATAGTGTAAAATGTTTTTTAAAAAAATTTCAAAACAGTCTCACAAAACTGTTGTTCAGTTAATTCTCAGTTCTCAGTGTTTTCTTTCTCTTTCTTTCTTTTGCTTTCTTGTTTTCTTTTTTCCTTTCCTTTCTTCCTTCCTTCCTTCCTTCCTTCCTTCCTTCCTTCCTTCCTTCCTTCCTTCCTTCCT
>NW_012115833.1:854175-872798 GCF_000951035.1 Colobus angolensis palliatus | reverse complement strand
TCTCTCTCTCTCTCTCTCTCTGTGTTTAATTACATTCATTCTATGAGGGTAGTAGAAATTACACTAAAAGAATACCATTGATATTGATAATCAAAAAAATAAAAAAAAATCAAAAAAACTTTTGGCGATTAAATAATTATTCTCAAAGTATAATCTCTAATTTGGAAAAATATAATTTAATATTACAGACTTTCTTTGATTCTCAATCAGTTGTTTTGATACAGCCAAAGTTTATGCTTTAGTCAAATAAGAATTATGTTTAGACTGACATCATGATGGCGTCATATCCTATTGAGAGACAGGACTAGCTGGATTTCCTAGACCTACTAAGAATTCCTAAGCCTAGCTGGGGAAGGTGACCACACCCACCTTTAAACACGGTTTGTAACTCAGTTCACACCCGACCAGTCAGATAGTAAAGAGGGCTCACTAAAATAGAAATTCGGCTAAAAGCAGGAGGAAAAGAAATTGTCAGATCACATATCACCTGAGAGCATGGGGGAGGGGCAATGATCAAGATAAAGACCCAGGCATTCGAGCCGGGAGCGGCAAACCCCTTTGGGTCCCCTCCTATTGTATGGGAGCTCTGTTTTCACTCTATTAAATCTTGCAACTGTACACTCTGTGTTTGTTACGGCTTGAGCTGAACTTTCGCTTGCTGTCCACCACTGCTGTTTGCAGTCTTCACAGACCCTCTGCTGACTCCCACCCCTCTGGATCTGGGCAGGGTGCCTGCTGTGCTTCTGATCCAGCAAGGCGCCCATTGCCACTCCAGATCAGGCTAGAGGGTTGCCATTGTTTCTGTATGACTAAGTGCCCAGGTTTGTCCTAATCTAGCTCAACACTAGTTGCTGGGTTCCACGGTTCTCTTCCGTGACCCATGGCTTCTAATAGAGCTGTAAGACTCACCGCATGGCCCAAAGTTCCATTCCTTCGAATCCGTGAGGCCAAGAACCTCAGGTCAGAGAACAAAAGTCTTGCTGCCATCTTGGGAGTGGCCTACCACCATCCTGGGAACTCTAAGAACAAAGACACGCCTGTAACACTATTTATTTATTTATTTATTTATTTATATATATATTTATTCTGAAACAGGATCTCACTCTGTCTCCCAGACTGGAGTGCAGTGATGTTATCTCAGCTCAACTGATCTACCTCCTGGACTCAAGTCATCCTCCCACCACCTCAACCTCTCAAAGTGCTGGAATTACAGGCATGAGCCACTGCACGCACACCCTATATATATATATTTTACATTTTTATAATTCAAACAGTTCTTTTAGATCACACAAATGAAATATTTTGAATATTTTCTATTGACTCAGTAGCTTGATTCTCAACCTACTGTTCACTACAAGCCTTGTCTTTACTTCTAGGATTATAATAAGAAATTAATACATAAACAGAATAAATCCTAATTTTTTAATAATTCTTTTCAATGTTTTCAAGTTATAGCTACTTAAATACCAGGCATGTCAAGTGTCACTTAACAGTCTACACAACAGACATATAAGAGCAGTGCAATCTAGGGTAATGATACCACACAAGAGCTTTAATAAATTTCTAAATTTCTGAAATATTATCATATATTGGTTTGACAGTGGTTTATATAGTTAAGATGTACCAGAACATTTTTAATTTTGTACATAGAATATATTATTCATTATGTGAAACCGTAGACTAGAATATAACCATTAGAAAAAATAATCCAAAATTATGGTTGCAATTTTATTACCTAGCTAATTCAAAGGATGTCTAGTATATAATGAAATATACTATATACTTCATGTAAATGATCCCCCTTTTAAAAGTTGCAAATCATTTGTACAAAATGGTGTTTGCATGACCATTGACTTTAAACTCAAAATTCCAAGTGAAAATAGCTTGTGCATAAAAGGGAATTCACTGACCCATAGTCAGGAATTACCCCAATGTTGTGTGTTTAACCCAATACACATACAGGATTGACATGAAGAATCTCCCTCTCCTTTTTCTTTTAATGCTTCTTTTCTGAATGTTGGTTTCCTCTCCAGTTAGATTTTGTCCTTTGACCAATGACAGCCTTTGAGGTATGAATCTGACATACAGCAAAGATAGATAAATTTTTTTTCTCCCAATTCCAGTTTAATGAAAAAAAAATTCCTAAAACTGGAAACTGTTATGAGTCAGCTCAAGCAGGATAAAATTTATGAGTTACCAGGTCACTGGTTCTATCCATCTTATACTTTATGATGTTTCAAGACGTGAGATTTAGTATTTCCGGGAAGTCCCACTTGTTGTCATGCATATACTTGCCCATTTCACTGAGAGATACAACAGTATTTTCCCTCTTAGGAATAAGTGACCTAATACGCTAACCACACTGGCTTCCTCTACAAATGAACCTACCGTTCCTGAAATCACTATAAAAAGCATATCTGAAAGAGAAAATAGGAGAAAATGCCTCCAGGTATTTTTCCACTGAATGACTAGAGCTGCTTTGTTAAAATGAATACAGGTTCGTTTGCAATATCTGATATTTCAATCAGATACAATTGGATAAAAAAATTTGATATATTTTGAATCTATAAGAAACATGTAGATATCATAATAACCTATCTGCTAATTCACACTGAAGTGTGAATCATGGAGCAATCTTCATGTAGCCTCTCTTCATGACTACTAACATCCCTCAACAGTCCCATTGTTTTGCTTCCTAAATCTCTTCCTAATATAACTAATGTTATTCGATTTTCATGAAAACAATCACTTTTATTTTTCATGAATACAGTAAATATTTAATTTGTCTTTCTATGTCCCTTTCAACTTAGTCTCCATGTTGCTACTAAGGTGATCTTTGCAGAAAGGAAATTTGATAAGGACAGCTTATTGATATATTTTCTTTAAATTAGACCACATTCTAATCATGACTAAATTAATAATCCCAGCCTAGTTGTTTTCGGAGCCTCAGATTAAATATTCTCTACTTCTATTATTTCTCTCCCTTTAAATATCATTTTGGCATTTCTGAGTTAACACAAACTTTCTAACACAATTTTGTAGAAGATTTCCCTTTGAAATAATTTGGGACATGCCTAATTTTCAGAATACTTCAAAACATATAATGGTAGGTGTTTATTCCAATTACATAGGACCTTGCTAATCACAACTTGTCAATAATAAATTGGAACATACAGAACCATTGTTGTATTAATGTAGAATAAAAAGTTATTAGTTACAATAAAAATGATCATGGGAGGTTCTACCTTCAAAAGATGAATACATAATTTTGTTTGTGGGAAAATATTTTTTTTTTTTTTTTTGCTCACTTTCATCTACAAGAATCTAAAAGGGGAGGAAATATTTACATTGCCAAATTTTTCCAGTTCTTTTAGACATGACTCTAAATATAGATAACTCTGATTAACTGATTCTGTTCAGTAGATCCCAATATAGCGTCTGTAAACAGAAACCCACAGTTGAAGAGTATGGGGGTATTTTATTTTTTTTAACTTTTGGGTCCAGAGATACATGCACAAGTTTGTTACATAGGTAAATGTGTGTCATGGGGGTTTGTTGGAAAGATTTTTCATCACCAGGTGTTAAGCCTGGTATCCATTAGTTATTTTTCCGGATCCTCTCCCTACTCCCATCCTCTACCCTCTAACAGAGCCCAGTGTATTTTGTTTCCCCTCATGAGTTCAGGTGTTCTCTTCATTCACTCCCACTTATAAGTGAGAACATGCAGTATTTGCTTTTCTGTTCCTGCATTAGTTTGCTAAAGACAATGTCCCCAAGCTCTATCTATATCCCTGCAAAGGACATGATTGCATTCTTTTTATGGCTGTATGGTATACCATGGTGTTTATATATCACATTTTCTTTATCCAGTCTATGATTGATGGACATTTAGGTTGATTCCATGTCTTTGCTATTGTGAATAAGTGCTGCAGGAAACATATGTGTGCATATATCTTTAAAATAGAATGATTTATATTCCTTTGGGTATATAACCAGTAATGAAATTGCTGAATCAAAAGGCGTTTAAGAAACCTTCAGTTTCTGTCTTTTGGTATTTATGAAACTGCCACAATGTCTTCTACAATGGTTGAACTAATTTACACTCCCACCAACAATGTATAAGCATTCCTTTTTCTCTACAGCCTCAACAGCATTTGTTATTTTTTGACTTTTTAATAATACCCATTCTGACTGGTGTGAGATGGTATCTCATTGTGACTTTAATTCGCATTTATCTAATGGTCAGTGATTTTAGGCTGTTTTTTTTTTTTTCATATGTTTGTTGACTGCATGTATGTCTTCTTTTGAGAAGTGTCTATTCATATCCTTTACCCACATTTTAATGGGGTTGTTTATATACACACACACACACACACACAAACACACACACATTTGTTTAGATTTCTTGTATTAGATTTGTTTAATATCTTGTTGGATATTAGACCTTTTGCAGATGCATAGTTCACAAAATTTTTCTCCCATTCTGTGGGTTGTCTGTTTACTCCATTGATGGTTTCTTTTGCTGTACAGAAGTTCTTTAGTTTAATTAGATCACATTTGTCGACCTTTGCTTGTGTTGCAATTGCTTTTGGCATTTTCATTGTGAAATCTTTGCTCATACCTGTGTCTTCAATAGTATTACCTAGGTTGTCTTCAAGATTTTTAAATTCTAGAGGAATGGAGAATGTAGAAGCAGATTAATCTCTTGTTCAATTGCAGAGCCACTTCAGGAGGGAAAATGCTAGGAAAATAGATAATGAGAACTTCATCATGGTAACACAGCTGAATGACTTGACAATAGTTTCACTTTTAAGAATTTTGATATTGGAAACCATTATGATCCTGTATATTTCTCCCAAACCTTCAGTAATATCTAATACATACAAATACATATTTTGTGTAAGTGTTGTGTGAGAAAACACAATTACAGGAGTTATGTTCTTTGCCTAGTTCTGAGTGGTTAGTTCAATTAGGACAATTAATTGTTGTCATAAAATTACTGATTAAAAACAACCACAGAATCTCAGTAGCATACATAATTTAATATTTGCTTCTTGTGCATAAGCAGTGCTTAGTTGATGCAGACTGACTTGTTTGTATTTGAAGTATATTTCATCCTTCTGGATCAGTGAGCCAACTTGGACACATGTTTTTAAAGATGATAGTGAAAAAGCAAAGAAAAACATGTCGTAATTCTTAAGGTGTAGGGTTGAAACTAGCATACCATCACTATTATCTATACACTATTTCAGTGGCCAAAGCAAGTAAAAAACATGATCCCAGATTTAATAGGCAGATATCGTCACCATTTTAGAAAAAACTACAATGTCCTTTGGAAAAAGCCATGAAGAAAAGGACATTAGAAAAAAAGATGATATAATCTATTCCACATTCAACTCTCTTGTCTCCACATGGAAATGAAAGTAAATATACTTTGTTCCAAGTTCTTCTCCCTTGTCTCCCATAGAATGCGCAGTGGCCCTGGAAAAGGACGAGGCTTCACTGCAAGCGATAATAAGGAGTCTAGATGGTTTTAAAATAAATTTCAAAGATGAAAGTGACCAGGAATTTCATTTTAAATTACATCTGAAAAATAGATTTCAAGTGCTTATGAGTTTATGTGCAGCCCAATCTGTTTCTTAAACCAATGATTATCTAAATAATTGAAGCAGCCATGCATGCATCTTCAAAATACCTATTTGTAAAAGAATGGTACAGGCTATTGAAACATGGCTCTTGATTTAACATTACATAATATTCATAGATAGCTATCTGAAATCATTTTGAGTCTGAGATTGCATTTTCGACCCTTATGTTTTAGACAAGAAGGGAATACCAAAATTATAGTATAAACTTTTAACAGTACATATATTCATTTTTTTAATATTATAGGCAAAGAAATGGTCTACACATTTTTATGTAAATAAACATCAAAAAGATATGCCCAAATATATGAGTGGTTACAAGCTTGTTTTAGCTAAGAGTGATTCTGAAAGGGAGCTGTGTCATATGTTGGGACATTTCAGTATAGTAGAGACTACATTTAAAAGAACTACTGGAAGTAGCTTCAACAAATGCCAGAGAATGAATGGGAACTGTAGATTTGTAATAGTAGTCAGTTTACCATAGCAAGATGTAGAAATTTTTAAAAAGAACATGAAAGGTGTCAGACGCATAGAAATCAAGTATATTATTTGAAATTTCTGAGGCTGTCCTCTAAAAGTCATTAATAGTTTACAATTTCAAGTGTTTCAGAGTATGTTACCATTTGTATAACAGCTCTTAAATATGTATGAGCTTGTAGGTTGAGTAAAGGAGAATCAGATTTCGGATTTCTAAATGTTTAACTAAGCAGTAAGAAAAAGGCACAGATGCTGCTTCATGGATATTAATATAAGGTGTTCTGTAAAAAAAAAAAAAAAAAAAAGAATGGAGATGCATACCATTAAATGAACAAACGATAAACAAGAAGGATCTGAGTAAGGTACCACAGAAGCTCTGAAGAGTGTCATTTTGGGAACAGCATAATATAATAAAGCACTTTCTTTCAGGAAGTTAACTGAGGAAGAAGAGAGACAGTAAGCCATTATTGCTCTCTTTAAGAAACAGCACAAGAATGAAGTGTGCTGGAAATTGCTGCTTAGAATAGGAGAGCTCATGACAGATGACTCAACTATATAAGGTAGTGTCCCCAAATCTCAAGGGGAAGGCGTTTACTTACCCCTAAATTAAGTTATCTCCAAGTCAGGTGGCTAGTTGATGAATATGTTCACTTATTTGCTACTACTTTCCAGGGACTGTCACAAGTAAGAGATTTGTAAGCAATACCCGCACCTCTACCATTTAGATAAATTTAGCATATACTAGGTGAATCTAAGGCTCAATACCTTTGAGTCACATACTGCCAGAAATTCAAATCTCTGGTTCAGAGATGGCAAATAATTTTCGACACCATGAAAACAATAATGTAGAATTCCAGATAAATTAATCCACATGACAGGAAGCTGGAGCCTTCAGAAAGCTTCCCAGCGAGAAGCTCTGGATGACAGAGTGCAAGACATTTTTAAGAGGGGAGATGGCTAATAAGACACTTTTGCTTTATTTGACAGTTATTTTGAAAAGCTTAAAGAAAATTAATTTGGCTTTTGTCTGATTCAAAGCCTGAGTAAGGAGATTAAAAAGTCACGGGATATTAGATATTAGTAGGTGGATTGGGAGCAGGAAATTGGATGGAGAGGTGACCATGATTTTGTAAATTTGTGGTAATTAACAAATATCTTGCAGAAGACATCCATTTCATTCTGATTGTGAGATAATGGGAATTGAGCCAGCTGTGTTCATATCTTGAAAGTCAGGGCAAACTCAGCTAATATTTGCTTTACAGAGCTTAATGTAATATATGTTAACTCCTTAAATATTAATGCAAAGAAGTATATTATGTGTTAAATTACATCTTAATTACAAAGTACTCAAAACATATTTTTAAAATGGCAGTGTGTTTTTTTTAATATATAACTTGTTTAATATTGTTTTTCAGTACTCAAACAGCATTCAGTAACCAGTTTTACAGCTAAAGAGACTCTCGTATTCTAAATGCCTGTGATTCATTTCATAAATAAGAAAATGCTTATAGACATTTACAGCCTTTTCGACCATCATGTTGAAGATTTTATGTTTTTGAATTAAAAATAACTATAAATGAATAGAAAAAAATTATTGAATTGGCGAATTCAGGTGGAAAGATTAAAAATTATATATGTTGTATTTGCACTTGACTGCCTGTTTGATGTTCTTACTTGAAAAAGATAATTGTTTAGATGTAAGCTAGTAGTCATCTCTATTATACCAGATTCAGATAGTGTTTAGTGTAGAAAGCCCAAATGGGCAGTCAAGGATTTTTTTTTTTTTTTTTTGAGATAGAGTCTGGCTCTGTCGCCCAGGCTGGAGTGCAGTGGTGCGATCTAGGCTCACTGAAAGTTCTGCCTCCCTGTTCACGCCATTCTCCTCCCTGGGCCTCCCGAGCAGTTGGGACTACAGGCGCCTGCCACCAAGCCCAGCTAATTTTTTTGTATTTTCAGTGGAAATGGGGTTTCACCATGTCAGCCAGGATGGTCTCGATCTCCCGACCTCGTGATCTGCCCACCTCAGCCTCCCAAAGTGCTGGCATTACAGGGGTGAGCCACCACACCTGGCCAAGGTGATATTTTTAAATGATGTATTACGAAGTTTTCTGCATTTTTGTATTTGTTTAGGAGTAATAATGTGCTAATAATCCATAATTTCTGGTCATCCATGTTGTTTTGTCAGTATAGTAGTATTCTAATTGAGGAGAATAATGGTTGAATTAGACCCTCATTTTAAAAAGAACAATTATTAACATACACTAAACTACACACATGTAAAGTGTACAATCTGATAAGTTTTGACAGATGTATGCATGCCTGAAACCAGCTAGCTACAAAGTTAGATAGTAAACACATCCATTACTCACTAAAATTTTCATGTTCCTTTCCAATCCCTCCCTCCATTTACTACCGCCTCCACCCAAATGCCCTCAGTAAACTACTAATTTTCTTTATTACATATTAATTTAAATTTCCTGGAACTTAAAAAAATATATAATTATACAGTGCATGCTCTTTTTTTGTCTTGTTACTTTCACATATAAATATACTCATTTTGAGAATTCATCAGTGTTCCCATGTATTTTAATAGTTTATTCCATCCATTGCTGAGTAGCATTCTATTGTGTAAATATAACAAACCTGTTGATAAACCTGTTCTGGACTACATTGGCTGTTGATGGGCATTTAGGTAGTTTTTTCTTTTGTTTTTTTGCTATGATAAATTAAGCTGTTGTGAACGTTGATACACAACTCATTGTATGGATGTATATATTTCATTTCTTTTGGATAAATGTCGGGGGTAGAATGGTTAGACCATATAGTACATTTGTTTAACTTTTCAGAAACTGAAAAGTTGGATTTCAAAGTTGATGTTCTAATTGGCACTCCCTGCAGCACTGTATAAAAGTTTAAGTCCCCCTTCAGTCTCACCGGGTCTATCTAACTTTAGACTTTAATGGATAGGTAATGATATTTCATTGTGGTCTTAATTTGCATTTCCCCAGTGACTAATGATATTGAACATCATATCATGTGCTTATTTGCTATATCTGTATCTTCTTTGGCTATGTGCCTGTTAAAATGTTTTGCCAGACATTTACTGGTTTATTTTCTTTTTGTTGAGTTTCTTTTAATATAACAGCTGTGTTGACATATAACTCGCATATCATACAACTCCCCCTTTTAAGCTGTACAACTGACTTTTTCTTTTTTTTGTATATTCACTGAGTTGGGCAACCATCATCATAGCTGACTTTAGAATATTTTCATCACCCGCAACACAAACCCCATATTCATTGGTAGTCACCTCCAAAAACTAGTTAAATCATTTTTAAATAATACATTTTTGAGACATGATCTTGCTTTGTCATCGAGACTAGACTACAGCAAAACGATCATAGCTCACTGTACCCTTAAAATCCTAAGCTAAAGCAATCCCCCCATCGCAGCCTCCCAGGTAAATCATGATGAAAATAATGGTCACTATGTATCATCGCTTCTTTTATTTTTATAATTGAAAATATTCCATTGTACTGATACACCACATTTTATTAATCCATTATTAATCCATTTATTAATTAATCCATTTATTAATCCATTAACCAACTGATAAACATTTATATTGTTTCTACACTGGTGCTATTAAGACTAGAGCTACTATGAACATCCATATACAAGTTTTTATGTCAATATATGTTTTCACTTCTCTTGGGCTTCAATTGCTAGAACATATGATAGCTCTGTAAGTTTTTGAGGAGCTGTCAGACTGTTTTCCAAATTAGCTACATCAATATGTATTTCCAGTAGCAGTTTATGAGGAGTTCAAGTGTTCCTCATATTCACCAATACCGTTTTAACTGTCTTTTTTATTGTAGCCATTCTAGTGGGAATAAAGTGATATCTCACTGTTGGTTTGAGTTGCATTTCACTAAAGGCAAATATTTTATTTGTTGTATAATAGTCCAATTTTATATCTGCTTTGGAGAAATATCTAATACCCTTTCTGTTCATTTTACTAGATTATTTGTGTTTTTATTATTGAGTTGTGAGAATTTTACATATTCTAGATAAAAACCCTTTCTATGGACAGAAACTTTGTGTCTCTCAAAAGTCATGTGTGGGCCGGGCGCGGTGGCTCAAGCCTGTAATCCCAGCACTTTGGGAGGCCGAGACGGGTGGATCACGAGGTCAGGAGATCCAGACCATCCTGGCTAACACGGTGAAACCCCGTCTCTACTAAAAAATACAAAAAAAATAGCCGGGGGAGGTGGTGGACGCCTGTAGTCCCAGCTACTAGGAGGCTGAGGCAGGAGAATGGAGTGAACCCGGGAGGCGGAGCTTGCAGTGAGCTGAGATCCGGCCACTGCACTCCAGCCCAGGCGACAAAGCGAGACTCCGTCTCAAAAAAAAAAAAAAAAAAGTCATATGTGAATATTCTTACCACCAATGGTATTGAATGATATTAGGAAGTAGAGTCTTTGAGAGGTAATTAGGTCATAGAGTTCATATTTGGGATTTTGGATCATATAAATAGACATGAGAGAGCTCTCTCACTATGCCATGTAAAGGTTCAAGGAGAAAAGAACCATCTACAAATTAGGAAACAGATGTGCAGGCACTTAAACCTTCGGCGTCCAGCTTCCAGAATTGTGAAAAATAACATTTTGTTGTTGAAGTCACCCAGTCTATGGTGTTTTCATTATAATAGGTCCAGTTGACTAAAGCATACCATTTGCTTATATAATGTGCAAATACTTTCTCCCATTCTATGTGTTGTCTCTTCCTTTTCTTGATAGTGTGTATTGAAGCAAAATATTTTTTAATTAAAATGAAGTCCAATTCATTTTTCCTTTTACTGCTGTGCTTTTGGTGTCATATCTAGGAAACCATTGTGTAATCCAAGTTAAGAAAGTTATACGAATGTGTTTTTCAAAGATTTTTATAATTTTACTTCTTACATTTATGTCTATGATTTACTTTGAATTTATTTTCTGTGTAATGTGAGGGAAAAGCCTAACTTTACTCTTTGGCTTGTGAGTATTATTGTCTCTGCCCAGTTTTCTGGAAGACATTTGCATCTATATGCATAAGATATATTAGTTTATAGTTTTCTTTTCTTGTGATGTCTATTTCTCTATTCTTATTTTCTTTGTTGTTGTTGTTTTTTAGAAATGGGAACTGTGTTCATCTGCCAATATTTTTGAAAGGTAATTTTGGTTGATTTGTTGATTTATTTTTTTTTCCAACAATTTGGGTATGTCAAGTTACTGCCTTCTTGCCTCTATTTTTTTTTTTTTAATGAGAACTATGTCATTAATCTTATTAGGTTTTTCTCATATATAAAGTGTTTTTCTCTAATGAATTCAAGATTTTCTCTTTCATCCATGTCTTCAACATTTTTACTGCAGTGTGGCTGGGTGTGAATCTACTGGTGTTTATCCTATAACAAGTTTATTGAAGTTTTTGGATTCTTAATGTATTTTATTAAATTTGGGAAGTTTTCACCCATTATTTCTTCAAGTATGTTGTCCGATTCCCTTTTTCTATTTTCTCCTCATATACTCCTTTTTTACTTTGTTGGAGTGATCAGGGATGCTTTATATATTAGTGAGGATTTCCTCATTATTCTTTTTTTCTATCTTCTGTCTGTTCTTTTGCTACCATAATTTCTGTTTTCATGTTTGCTGATTCTTTCTTCTGCCAATGTAATTTACTGTTGATACTCTTTACTGCAATTTAAAATTTTAGCTAATATAGTTTTACTCCAAGATTTCCATGTGTTTCCTTTTTTAATAATTTTTTTGTTAATATTCTACATTTAATGAGACATTTTCATCACACCCTCCTTTAATTCTTTGTGGTTTGCATTAGTTCTTTGAAAATATTTAAACTGGCTGTTTAAAGACCTTTGATAAGTCTAATAATTAGGCTCTCTCACAAAAAAAAATTTCTGTTACCTGCTTTAATTCCTGGCTATAGATTCCACTTTTCTGTTTCTTTGCATGCCTAATAGTTTGTTAAAAAATTGACATTTAATTAAATATTTTAGCACCTCTGAATACTGATTCCACTCCTTCTACCATGGGTTGTTGTTGTGTTACTTTCATGTCTATTTTAGTGACTTTGTTGGTATTTTAGTAACATCTAAATCCCAAACAGTGTGAAGTCTCTGATAGTTATTACTCAGAAGGCTCAGTTTCTGAGATTTTGAGAATGATCTTAGGCTTGAATTTCCTCACATACTGTTCTAAATAAATTCAGTTCCTGGCTGGGGTTGGTGGCTCACACCTGTAATCCCAGTACTTTTGGAGGCTGAGGTGAGTGGATTACTGGAGGTTAGGAGTTCAAGAGAAGCCTGGCCAACATGGTGAAACCCCATCTCTACTGAAAATATGAAATTAGTCAGGTGTGATGTTGTGTGCCTGCAATTCCAGCTACCAGGGAGGCTGAAGCAGGAGAATCACTTGAACCCTGGAGGTGAAAGTTGTGATGAGCTGAGATCAAGTCATTTCACTCCAGCGTGGGCAAAAAGAGTGAAACTCCATCTCAAACCAAAAGAAAACCTCAGTTATTGTGGGGATAGTTTTGGAGGTGTCTGGTCTTAAAATTTGCCTTTTCTCTAGTACAGATTTTTTTAGTAGATGCTTTATAACTGAGTTCATAAACAGTGGATCACTTCTCTTTGACTGACACCCATATTTTACAAGCTGGGTCTTGGGAGCACATAGTAACCAATGGCCTTCTTGACTGGCCTTTCGTGGCATTGAGCCTCCACCCCAGCAGTGAGCTGGGGTGAGCACAATCAGGACCCAGGTATACTCTGCCTGTCACAACCAACAAAAGGGAACTGAATGAATCCCTTGATGTTTTGACTATGCTAATCTGGACATTGGCCTTTGCAGCATCGAGCTGGGGGAAGGAGGGTGAGAACAGTCTGTGGTCTACAACCCTTCAGGAGACATCATGGCATTGGACAGAAATCTGAGCAGAAAGGAAATCCTGTCTTCCCAACCACACCCACCTATAATAGAGTCTACTCCACACTGAGCTTGGCGATGGGGGCAGAAGGAGTATGTCATCTCTTGAATGCCACATTCTAGATATTCTTACTGAGTTTTAACATTTGTTGAATAAATGTTTCCTCATTTGGTGTTTGCCCTTATGACAATTTCCAGTGATTATTAAATGATTGGGTTTTTTAATACAATATATCTCAATCATGGTTGTTTTATTGGGGAATAGATCCTCAGAGTTCCTCTCAGCACACCTCCAGTAGTTACCCATTGTTGAGAGTTCTTCTTCCTTCTCTGCTTAAGTGAATAATCAGATCATGATTTCACCTTTTTTTCTAAGATTGTGGCTTATCTTTTCCATCTCCTAATAGTATTTTTAAAGACTACATTTTTAAAATGTTAATAAAACCCCATTGATCACATATCGGTTTTGTAAATTGTGCTTTTGATGTCATATGGAAGAATCATTATCTAATTTAAGTTGAGGAAAAAAAGATTTTCTGTGTTTTCCTCTAACATTTTTACAGTTTGAAGTTTTATAATCAGGTCTATGATCTATGATGAGTTAACAGTTTTTGGTTTTTTTGTTTGTTTTTTTAGTACAATTTGACAAAATATACTGTTCTAAAACTATTTGGTCAAAGCTTTCTTTATTAAATTTTTTTTGCATATTGTTTGCAAAACATGTGTCCGTATATGGGTAGGTCTATTTTTGGCACTACTCCTTTTCATTCGTCTGTATTCTCAAGTTGACTCTGATATCTTGTTCTCTTAATTACTGGAGCTTTATGATAAAAGCCAAAATCAGGAATTTTGATGTTGATTTTATTGAATCTATCAAACACACACACACATACACACACACACAGGCAACATTTAATCTTTGATCCTTTAACATGACTTTTTTCTACTTAATTGTATCTTAATTGCTGTTAACATTGTTGTATAGTTGGCAACGTCCTAGTCTTTCACCTTTTTTTGTTAAATTTATTTCTAAGTAGTTTATATTTTATGTCATTAAAAATGGCATTATAGTCCAGGGACAGTGGCTCATGCCTGTAATCTTAGCACTTTGGGAGGCCGAGGTGGGAGAATCACCTGAGTCGCCAAGGTGTTCAAGATCAGCCAGGCCAACATGGTGACACCCCATCTCTACTAAAAATACAAAAATTAGCCTGTTGTGGTGGCACATGCCTGTGGTCCCACCTACACAGGAGGCTGGGGCAGGAGAAGCACTTGAACCCATGTGTCAGAGGTTGTAGTGAACCGAGATCACCCCACTGTACTCCAGCCTGGGTGACAGAGTGAGACCCCATTTAAAAAAAAAAAAAAAATGAAAAAGCATTGTAACTTTCATTTGAATTAATTACCTTTGTTACTAGCATATCAATGTTACTAAACACTAGTTCTTGAAACTTTGTACATATTTATTTTTCTACATTGCTAAATATTTCCTTAAAAAAAGAAAGCATTAGATCTTCCTTTCCCATTTGGATTCATGGCTGTAGATAGGTGTTATACTTTCTTTCCAGTGTGCTGGATAGAATCTCTAGTGCAACATTAAACAGTGAGAGCTGACATCCTCAAGTTATTCCTGACCTTAGGAAGAAAGCCTGTAGATTTGCATCTTTAAGTATAATGTTAGACACATTATACTTAATAATATATATATACTTAAAAATTATATATACTTAAAAATATATATACTTAAAAATATACTTAAAACTATATATACTTATTATATATTATACTTCAAAATATATATACTTAATAAATATATATGTCTATATATAATATATGTCTATATATAATGTTATATAGATATATAGAATTATATAGAGACATATAATATATAGACACACATATTATATATGATATTGTATATAATATTATATATTATATAGACATAATATATAACATATATAATACATCATATATAGATATATAGCTATATATTATATTATACATAGACATATATTATATTACATGTAGGCATATATTATACACATATATTATATTATATATAGACATACATTATATTATGTTATATATAGACATGCATTGTATTATATAGAGACATATACTATATTATATTATATATAGACATATACTATATATAATATATAGATATATACTGTATACTATACAGATGTATAGATATACTATGTTATGTATAGATATATAATATATAGATATAATGTTATATATTGTATTGTATAATATATGGATATAATGTTATATATTATATTATATTATAGATAGATATAATATATATAATGTATGATATATATAGTATTATATAATATATAGATATATAATATATAGACAGATTCTTAGAATTTTGTTTAGATTATTTTCATCTATGCTCATGTGGGATAATAAGTTGTACTTTTCTGATAATGTCTTTGTCTGGTATCACATCATGGTAATTCTGGCCTCAGAGAATAATTTGTATTATATTCTCTTTATCTTGTTTATATTCTCTTTAGTTTTCTGGAAGAGTTTGTGTACATTTATATTATTTCTCCCTAAATGTTAGGTAGTATTCACGAGTAAAACCTTCTTGACCTACAATTTTCCTTGTGGGAAGGCTTTTAATGAAATGTTTTAGTCTTTTTTTGTGCTGCTGTAACAGAATACCACAGACTGGATACTTTATAATTAGCATAAATTTGTTTCTCACAGTTCTGGAGTGCGGGAAGTCTAAAATCAAGAGGCTAGAATCTGCAAGGCTCATTTTGCTACATCAAAATATGACAGAAGGCATCACATAATAAAAATTAGAGAGGGCAAGAGAGACAGAGAAAGAGTGTGCAAACCCACTTTTGCAATAACTGCATTAGCCTACTCGTGAAGGTGAAACCCTCATCACCTAAACTTCTCTTAGAGGTCCCACCTCTTAATACCATCACAGTGGCAATTAAATTTCAACGTTAAGTTTTGGAGGAGACAAACCATGGCACCATGAATTTGATGTCTGAATAGTACATTTTTATTCAGGTTATCCACTTATTGATTAGTTTAGTAGTTTGTGTCTTTAAGAATTTATCAATTTAACGTAAGTTCTGGTTTTTTGAGATAAAATTAGTTATGATCATTATATACTATCCTCTTAATATCCATAGAATGTGTAGTAATGTAAATTCTTTCATTCCCAATATTGTTAAATTGTGTATACTCTATTTTATTAGCCTGGTTAGATTATTATTTTTTAAAAAATTCTCAAAAAACAGATTTTGGTCTTATTGATTTTTCCCAGTAGTTCTCTTTGGTTTCTCCAATTGACTGGTAAAGTCTACTATTCTTTTTTCCTTTATTCTGTTTACTTGGGAACTAATTTGTCCTTCCTTTTAATTTACACTTACTTTATAGTTTCTTAAAGTAGAATTTGAGTTTGAGACCTTTCTTTTATTTCAAGATACATGTTTACATCTACAAAATTTCCCTACTATTATTGCATTAGCAGCATCTCACAAATTTTCATACACTTCATTTTGATTTTCATTAATTTCACTTCCAATTTTTGGATAGATTTCTTTTTTGATGTTTCAGTGATTTGGAAGTCTGTAAATTTACTTTCACTTATTTCAGGATGTTTCAGAGATATTTCTATTATCGATTTATAATTTAATGCCACTGTATTTGATAATAGAGTTTGTATGATGTGGATACATTTAAATCTAATGAACTTATATTATTGTCACAAATATGTATGTCCACAATTTATAAATTTTGAGGTGACTTGAATGAGTTAGCATTTTGAATTGCATTATTTTTAAATTATCTGATCAAAATTTATATGAAGTGTAAAACGTTTTATTATATGTCACAATCTTTATAAAGCTACTGAATTTTAGTTATTTCTTATGAAAATTGTCTATGGAAATAACATTGCATGTTTTCATTATTTCTGTAATACAGATTTGTTATTCCTATTTACTTAAAGAAACACATGAATACATTTCCTAAATAAAGTCTTCTTTCTAGATGAAAATCCTAACTATATCTCTTTTCTTTTAATTAAGGTACTTGCTGCAAGCGAAGTTATCTCTCCATCTTTCAGAGAATTTCTTGAATGCTATTCATCAGGGAGTGAAAAACTTTTGTTGTCAACTAATATTCTTCTGGTAGTTGAGTACAGTTTTATTTCTCTCAGTTGCTACCAAGTTGATCCTGGTTTACTGCAAAAACCTTCTATACGCTCTCCCTATTTATGTTCTTGGCCTTACAATGTATCCTGTATACAGCAGACAGACTAATAATTTAATATCACAACTCATATTATGTTATTCCTCTGCTTTAAACTCTTTATTGGCTTCTCTTGCCCTCAAAGTAAAACATAAATTTTTAACTTGAATGTACAACCAAAAAAGCCAATTTATGTCACTCTACATTCAAATATATTATTTTACTTACTTCATATCATTTGTCATGATCAGAACTTACTTATTTATATACATACGTATGTTATTTATTCATTTGAACATGTTTCTATTGCTATACACAAGAACATATCTCTTTGTCTAGCTTGTTTACTTCTGTATCATGTGCACCCACCACTGTCACATCGTATAATTTGATTTATATATGCTGGATGAATTAATGAATGAAGAATGGTAGATGGACACAAGACAAGAGCGAAAATACACTGGGGAGATAGTAACAAATTGACCCAAGACATGAAATAACAAGAGTTTTGTTTCTACTGCCTTGAGATTATTACAGGAATTAAAGTTGTAATTTTTCTACTTAAACATAAAATTTGTATTTAGTAGAGATTCGGCCATTAGATTATATATTGGATTAGATGATTAGTTAGATTTTATAATTAGATTTGATGGTCTATATTTATCTGATATATAAATAGATTATATTAGATTATTAGATTATTGGATTTATATAAAATTATTCCATCAACTAAAAGCCATTTTATACTTGTTCCTAACATATAAAAATGAATTTCTTGCTGGGCATGATGGCTCATACCTGTAATTCTTGCTACTTGGGAGGATGAGGGAGGAGGATTATTTGAGGTCAGAAATTTGAGATTAGCCTCGGTGACAGTGCAAGACTCTGTTTATAAGAAAAAAAAAAGGAAAAATACATTTCATCCAAGTTTTGGAAAATCATATCAAATATAATTTAAGTATAATCCTTTGGAACATAAATTGAAACTTGTCGGATGACTCTATAGTGTTCAATTTATGTTTCCTATTATTTCCTACCAAATTTTCTAATACTTAACAAAACACGAACTCTGACTAAGGAAGAAAAAAAAAGAGAAATATTTGTGTATTATGTCTGACAATTTTAAACATTCCACTAAAAAACAATAAACATGATGGTTGGTGACTGTTTCTTTTTTAGTTATGAAAGTGAATGCATCCAATCTTTTTTTTTTTTGAGACGGAGTCTCGCTCTGTCACCCGGACTGGAGTGCAGTGGCCGGATCTCAGCTCACTGCAAGCTCCGCCTCCCGGGTTCA
>NW_012115833.1:816708-854089 GCF_000951035.1 Colobus angolensis palliatus | reverse complement strand
GGATGGTCTTGATCTCCCGACCTCGTGATCCGCCCGTCTCGGCCTCCCAAAGTGCTGGGATTACAGGCTTGAGCCACCGCGCCCGGCCAAATGCATCCAATCTTAACTGCTTAGGAGTCAATAATATATAGAGTATGTTCTCACGTGTGGTCTTAAGTGATTTTTGGGTGCAAAATGAAGTCACCAGTGTTCCGGCTAAGAAGTTCAAAAGCTATCTGTTACAAATAAAACAATGCAGTTGCTTTCTTTGTATTTAACTATTAAAAAAATACTTAAGAAAATTTCAACTAACAATACTCTGTACACTCAGTCTTATCCACTTAAATTTTCTTTGGTTCTGTAAAAAAATTAGTTGCAAACATACACACATACACAAGCACATATTTGTCTGTTCCTCTTCAGTGTTTCAAACAGTATATAACACATCACTTTTGAGGCTACCCTATAACTTAGGCGGAGCATTAAGTAATATTTTGTGGAATCCCTTTAACTTATTGTTTACAGTGCCTCATAGATCCTTTCTTTTTAATGTAAAATGGATGATACAGAACCGAGTGTCAACTTTCACTTAAAGAGTCACACATTTACAATATTTCTAAAACCTCTCAGTTTGTGAACATGAATTTTAATAATTTCAATCTAAATGCTAATTTTGTTTGTTTACAACATCGTAATTTGCTCTAATGGGTATCCACTTATTTTTTGTTCCTCGGCAAAGTAGTTTTTTGTTTGTTTGTTTGTTTGTTTTTAAGGCAAAGGCTTCTGTCCTGTAGAATCTCATATCTTTCTATAAAGAGATGACATTTTTAAACCTCAAACTGTGATGCTGTTAAATGGAACTTTAAAAATTGCCTTTTGAGCTTTCAACTTTTTATGTAGGTTTCATTTTACTTCGCATGGTGTGCGATATTTAACATGTTGTCTGAGATCAGAGCTAAAGAGAAGTCAAACTGAGATTATAATGCTTATTAAAAATGACAACCTGTGTTGATTTAGTACTATCATAAAGCAGTAAACTAATCAAATATGAATTCCATCCAACAAATATTTACATCTATATTTTAGTAATTTTGAAAAGGTATCTGATGATGTTTAGCCTTATTGTCTATTTATAGACACAAAAATGTAAATCGTTAATGAAAATATTAGTAATATTGTCATGAGTCCATAACATAAATAAAACCAAATAGATATAAATTCAAATAAATTAGTTTAATTTTGATATGTGTTTTGAGAAAAAGGTATCACAGGTGAAGGAGCATTTAAGTTAGCACATAAAGGAGGGGCAGAATATTGATAAATCAAGGAGTGGAAGAAAATAACTTCAACCAAGCAGATCGCATGATCAAAGAGGTGGTGTCCAGTTTTAAAACGATAATTAAAGTTTTGATAATTATATTTTCAAGTACTTTGAATGTGATACTAAGACACTAACACATTTTCACTTGCTTCTTTTATTGCTTCTTATAATTATTTTGTTAGAGGAAAAGTATTTGAGAGATTATATGATTAGAGTTGAGCTTTTTGCAGCATTTCCTTGTTGCAATGTGAAAGTTGGAATAGAAAGAAAAGAGGTTGGTGCAGGGACGACAATTCTAATATTATTATTATTATTATTATTTTAATTTTTTTTTTTTTTTGAGACGGAGTCTCACTCTGTCACCCAGGCTGAAGTGCAGTGGCATGATCTCGGCTCACTGCAAGCTCCGCCTCACGGGTTCATGCCATTCTCCTGCCTCAACCTCCCAAGTAGCTGGGACTACAGGCGCCTACCACCATGCTTGGCAAATTTTTTTTTTTTTGCTTGTTTGTATTTTTAGTAGAGTTGGGGTTTCACCGTATTAGCCAGGATGGTCTCAATTTCCTGACCTCGTGATCCACCTGCCTTGGGCTCCCAAAGTGCTGGGATTACAGGCATGAGCCACTGCACCTGGCCTTATGTTACTATTATTATTAATGATAGAAATCATGAAGCCATATTTTGAACTAAGAATAACAGATGTATTAATACTATTACATTTGTATCATTATTCAGAATAGAGAGCAAAAATAATGTATCTATAAGTCATGTAAGGTATGTAAAATCTGATAAAGAATTACAATAGTATTTATTTCCAGTGATAGATACTATTTCTTCACATACTATGTTAATACGTGTTTTGGTTTCAAGTGATAGAAATGCAAATCTAACTAACCAACAGGCCAGTGAGAAATGTATTAGCTGATATATACCAATTGCAGGAAGGACAAGAATGGGGTTAAACTTGGATATGGTTGATCAGGGATTGAATATCATCAATATACTTTATTTGTAATTTTTTACTTTTGCTCATTTCTGTGCCTTGGATTTATCTTTCCAAACTGTGTTTTCTACAATGCTAAAACTATAACTATTAGCTAGTTTAGTTTAATGATGTCATTGTTTCATATTAGTGAGAAAAGAGCACATCACCACATGTTGCATTTTAAACTAGAAAGGCTGCCTCAGCATTGGTCACAGTCACTGTGACCAGGGACATGAAGTGATGTATAAGGACAGAAGCTCTCATATGATCTTATATATAAAGCAAGGGAGACAGTATTTTCCTAAAGGAAGGTATATTTCTTCTCTATTATTTCTGTAACAGACTTTCAAGGTTTTCTTTAAAAAATTTTTTATCAGGTATATGGACATAAGGAAAAGTGTTGGAGTAGGACTCTCCAGACAGACACCATCACAGGAACATCAATTTGAATAACTATCCATGCATTAGAGTACCTTCATAAAATCTAGGGAAACCAAATAAGAGATCCCAGTACCGTACCTGAGTGTAGCACAGAAATAAAAAAAGATGCATTGAAGAGGATAGAAAGGACAGGTTTACATTACCCATGTCACACCTCTGCTAACCCAGGCAATACAGAATAATGAGAGATACCCTACACATGTGGGAAGAAAAAGGAAGTAAACATAGAACCTCATTTCAAACCGCAAAACTGAGACAACCACAGTAAAACCCAGCACTAAGCAGGTCCTCATGACCCCAACTCCAGTTTAGTACTCATAAACTGAGCCCCTGGTTAAATTTTGTAGCCCCATGCTGCAGGATTGCTTGACAGTCAGTTTCTGTGCTGACCCCCTGCCAGGCTGACCTCAGTAGTCCAAGGCTCAGGACCACTTTCAGCTTCAGGCTAGGCCTAGTACCTTCTGTCTCCCTTTGCCTTCTGCCTCAGTCTCTGGAATGCCCCCACTGCCTGCACAACCTCAGTGACCCCAGGCTCAAGACTGCTTCTAGTACCCAGTTGGACCCCATGGTCTCAGGATCCAGGCCAGCATCAGTGATTCCAGGTGTCAAGCCAGTATCCATGACTTTAAACTCCATACTAGATTCAGAGGCCAAGGTTCTATGTTAGCCCCAGCACTAGGCTGTCTCCAAGTACCAGAGAGGTCCTCATGGCCCCAGGCCAGCCTCTTGTAGAGGACCCAGGTTACAACTTACTCAAGTAGACCCAGGTCTCGACCTTGGTACCAGGCCAGCCTCTGTGACCTGAGACTCCGAGACCACCATTGCAGACCCAGGTTCTAAGTTAGACTCTGCAAACTCAGGAGCTATATACATAATGCAGATTCAGGCTCCAGGCCTGCTCCAGTGTCAGGTCAGTGGCCATGGACTCAGGCTCCAGGCACATTGCAGTAGATCTACAAACCAGGCTTGGCTTAATGCTTGACCAGTCCCTACAAACTCATGTTCAAGAGCGGCCCCAGCACCAATTCATCCCCTGTGGTTGCAGAATTCAGGCTAACCTCATGGGCTGATATTGTTTTCATATGTATCCCCACCCAAATTTCATGTTTAACTGTAATCCCTAATATTGGGATTACAATATTAAGTAATCCTTAATATTGGGATTACCTGGTAGGAGGTGATTGGATTATGAGGGTGGATTTCTCATGAATGGTTTAGTACCATCCCTGTGCTGCTGTTCTTGTGACAGTGAGTTCTCATGAGATCTGGCTATTTAAGGGTGTGCGATACCTCCCCACCCTTACTACTCTTACTTCTGCTTTTGCCATGTGACATGTCTGCCTCCCTTTGTCTTCTGCCAAGATTGCAAACTTCCTGAAACCTCCGAGAACCCAAGCATACATCAGCACCATGCTTCCTGTAAATCATGCAGAATGATGAGCGAATAAAACCTCTTTTCATTATAAAATACCCTATCTCAGGTATTTCTTTATAGGAATGCAAGAATGGCCTAATACATGGACACAGGCTCCAGCTCCAGCTCCAAGCTTGTGCACCTAGACTCAAGGCCCATCCTGTAGACCCAATCAACAGGTCTAACCCAGTGGATCAGGCTTCCGACCCAAAGCCATGGAATTAGCACCTGACCTACTGTTCTGCTGACTCAGGGACCACGCCAACCTGCCCAAGGACCCTGGCAGCAAAACTGTCCTTGTACCACAACAAACAGCCTCCCCAGAATCTCTGGATTTGTTGACTGGTGAAGAGTTTTCACAGAAAAAAACTAGTTTACAAACATTTGAATAAATCCCTTCTGCAAATATGCACACATCAAAATTAGGCAATAAAGAATACAAAAAAAAAAGAAAGAAAAATACTAATGAGACGCAGTACCACCAAAAGAACACAATCATCTCCCACTAGCTAGCACCAAATAAATAGATATGTTAGAACTGCCAAATAATTTAAAATGATTAGTTTATGGAACCTCAGCAAATGTGAAGAAAATACAAAGAAATAATTCAATGTAATCAGTAAAAAAATAAATTATAAAAACTAGAAATTAAATAGAGATTGAAATTACATTTTAAAAAATCAAACAGAAATTCTAGAGCAGAAAAATATAGAAATGAAATATAAAATGCACTAAAGAACAGCAACAAAAATTGATCAAGCAAAAGAAAAACTGAATTAAGACAGGTTATTTGAAAATATACACTACAAGGAGAAAAAAGAAAAAATAATCAAAATGAGTGAAGAGAATGTACTGGCTTGATGAAATGGCATCAAAAGAACAAATGTTCCAGTGATAGAACTTCCTAAAGAAAACCAGAAAGATACAGGAGTAGAACACATTTAAAGAAATAATGGAAAACATTCCAGATTTGTGGAAAGATACAAATATGAAGATACAAGAAGGTCAAAGTTCTCCAATCAGAATCAATCCGAACAAGACTACATTAAGTAGAATCAAACTGTCAAAAATCAAGGACAAAGAGAGGATCTTGAAAGCAACAAGATACAAGAAATCAATCACATATAAGAGAGTTCCCATATGGCTAGCAGTAGATTTCTCAGCAGAAATCTTACAGGGCAGAAGAAAGCGATATGATATATATTTAAAGCAAACTTGTCCAACCTGTGGCCCATAGGCTGCCTGTGCCCCAGAATGATTTTGAATGCAGTCCAACACAAATTCGTAAACTTTCTTAAAATAGTATGATTTTTTTTGGCTTTTTTTTTTTTTTTTTTTTTTAGCTCATCAGCTATTGTTAGTGTTTGTTAGTGTATTTTATGTGTGGCCCAAGACAATTCTTCTTCTTCTAGTGTGGCCCAGGGAAACCCAAAGTTTGGACACCTCTGACTTAAAGTGTTGAAGGAAAAACAATAACAACAACTGCCGAGCAAGTATACTGTCCTTGGCCACCCAGCAAAGCTGTCCTTCAGAAACAAAGGAGTGTTGAAGGTTGAAGACTTTATCTGACAAAGTTAAGGGAGTTCGTCACCATCATACCCCTCTAAAAAGAAATGGTAAAGAGGGTTCTTCAATCTCAAATAAAAGAATGCTAATTAGTAACACAAAAACATATAAAGTATAAAACACACTGGTAAAGATAGTACACAGTCAAATCTTTCTCTCTGTCTCTTTTTTCCTTTTTGATATTTACAGTAGCTTGGCAGCAAGCACGTTGCCTTTTATTAGTTGAATATATAAACTGTGATGTACACAGTAAATGGAATATTATTCAGTGCTAAAAAGAAATGAGCTGTCAATCTCTGAAAAGACATAGCAAAACCATAAATAACATATTACTAAGTAAGAGAAGCACATATAAAAAGACTACATTTTGTATGAACTAAACTATAAGGCATTCTGCATAAATGCAAAACTACAGGGACAATAAACAGATCAGTGGTTGCCAGGGTGAAGCTGAGAGAGGAGGAATAAATAGGCAGAGCACAGATAATTTGTAGGGTAGTAAAAATACTTCATATAATACTATAAGGGTGAATACAGGTCAATGATGAATATAGGTCTTGAATGTATATATTTGTGTCTCTCAGCAAATTTGAAGTCTGCAGACGTTACTTATTCAAACATTCTCTTTGACACTTTCTATCTTTCCCCTCCTTCGGTTTGTCTTGCAAATCTGCTGTCAAACTTTTTGAAAGACATTTTATCCTGATTTATTTTTATGCTTTGACTGGACCATATGTTCCTGTTTCTTTATATTTCTTATTATTTTGTGGTTGTTGTTTTGCTGAAAACTGGACAATGGAATCTAATAATGTGATAATTAGATTCTGAAAATTAGTTCTCCTTCTTCCTCTGAATTTTCTGGTTTTTGTTATTGTTTCTGTTTTTAATTGTTTTAGACTGTCTCTGTACTAAGGATCAGACTGAGATATAAACTTGAGTTTTTTTCGTATCTTTTCTGAGACATTGTCTAGGCATGAATGCTCATTTTCAATTTTCCAGTATAGGTAATTGTTTTTGAATGTTTTATTACTTAATTTCTGGCACCCCAAAAGGAAAAAAAAAATGAAATGGAAGAGGACATCTAGCATTTAAATCTCTTGGAAGTCACATTAGGTAGAGAAGAGTCTTGCAACAATGGGAGGAGATGCATCAATGGTTGCCTGAGTTTGTGTCTGTGCCTTTGTGATCAGAAGCAGCAATCAGCAATTAGATCACAGATCCCAATATTTGAAGGACAGAGTTCTTTTGTTGCCCACTCTGGCTCCCGCAAGCTGTGTTCAAGCTGTTTGAGAAATAGAAGTATAGCTGTCTATCCTGTGGTTGAAGACTGGGGAATGGGTGGCTCTTAGCCACTGTGCTAACAGCTGAAACTGACTAAAAATAATGACAATTTATCATCTGAGTCTTAAATTGCAAGCCTTCATTAGCCTCTAGAGTTCAAAATAGTTTCATCAGACAAATTATGCCAGTGGAATTGTTGCCTAGGTGAGAAACAAATTCCTGGTGCTTCTCATTCTTCGCATCTTCCCAGAAACCTCAGTGATTTACATATTTTGAAGCTACATCCTTTTCTAGATGTATGCTTTTATTTTTGTGATTTTAAATGGTGTTATGTTAAATTTTTATGTTTCAATCGTTTATTGCCAATGCATAGAAACATAATTGAAAAGGTCAAAATATATTGACCTTTTATCCTAAAGCTTGTCAAAGTCATTCAGTTTGAGTAGCTTCTTTGCATATATCTTGAGATTGTTAAATGTATCTGAATATGTCAACTCTGAAAAATGGGAATTTCACATTTTGTTTCTAACACGACAGATAAAAATTTTATTTTCCTGACTTAAGAGACTGACCATTCTTGCCTTACTCTCAGTTTAGGGAGAATAAATTAATGCTTCAACCTACTGCTTGATATTAACTATAAATTTTTTTGTGGCTGCTTCTTTTTCGTGCTCAAGTTTCCTTTTAGTTCTAATTTAATGAGAATTTTTATTATGAACGGGGTTATTTTTGCAATTGTTTTCATGCGTTTTTGAGATAATCAGATTGTTTTTGTCCTTTATTCTGTTGTTAATTATATTGGATCATTTAAGTATGAATCTACCTTTCATTCCTGGTATAATACTCCCTTGGTCGTAGTATGTTTTCATTTTTATATACTGAATTAGGTTTGCTGATATTGTAAATGATTTCATCTGTGTTCATCAGGGATGTTGATATATTGCATTTCTGTTTGAAAGATCTTTGATCTTGGCATAAAATAACTTTGACCTTACAAATGTGTTGGAAAGTATGTCTTCTTACTCTCATTTTGTGCGGTATTGGTTGCATTTATTTATAAAGCATTTCACAAAATTCTCTTGTGAAGCCATCTTTAGCTGAAGGTTAATATGACAACCTCTTTAGGGAGTTATATACACTTGTGGGTCCTGAGCTCTTGTCCGGTGTCCAGGAAAAATGAGGTGAATGAAGAAGATTTTATTGAACAATGAAAGTGGCTGTCAGTGGGAAGAAGAGCTCGAAAAGGGGATAGAACAGGCAGGTAACCTTCCCCTCAAGTCCAGCCATCTCTGGCCAGACTCTTCTCCGAACTCAAGCTGTTGATCTGTCCCTCTGAAGTCACATTGCTTCTCTCCGACTGAGTCTGAGGTCTTCAGAGGTACAGGACTAGGGGTGGGTTGGGCCATGGGTAGTTTAGAAAAAGGCAACATTCAAGAGAGAAAACAGGGATAGAGGTTGTCATATTGGGCCACGGGTTTCAGTTTTTTTGGCTTGAAGGTTAGGTTTTGTCAGGGATTCACCGTTGTCTGCCTAGAATTTCTTTGCCTCTTGCCTCTAACATTGTAGCAAAATAGTCTGCTAGGTTTCTTTCTTTGTTGAAAATTTGATTAGTAGTATATAGTTATTTAAGTTTTTATGGGGAGCCTTTTTTAGATGCATCTAATTATGTGTTTTTTATGGGTTATATTTTAGTTTACTTTGATCAAGTTTCATTGTACTTCAGTATCTGAGAATTCTTGTCTTTCATCAGTGCAGAGAATTCAAAATAATTGCCATTTGCACATAGCCTCCTTCATCAATTCTTGTTTTATTAAAATTGTACTAGCTGTGATTGTATATATGTTTCTTCTCTCACTTATACTTTTTCTTTCTTAATGGTCCCTAGAAATTCTTTTATTTGATATCTGTGTATGTAAATATGTGTTTATTGTATTGTAGTAGTTACTTGATTTGGGAAAGCTTTATGTCTTCTAGACTGCCCTTTGGGCAAGAATGCTGTTCAAAATTTTATGCTCATGTATATTTTTGTTTAAAAGAATATAATATTTTCATAATAGACAAATGTTTGATTATATTCAAATATTTTATGTGTTCTTGTCATTTTCTAAAAAAAAAGTAAATATGATCAAAACATTCTAGAGGTATAGAAAGTTTGAAACTTTCAAAGTGAGCAGTTGTTTCAATCAATCCATATATGGGACCTTCAACCACATAGTTAAGAAATTCAAAGAAAATTAAAATGTATTAATCAGTTTACAATTACTCAAAAACACTTATCTATCTACTATGTATAATACACTTTGGTTATTGATATAAATGTTTCAAGTGTTTTAATACTAAATCCTTGCCCTCTTTCTCAGTGAGATCATGATTAGAATGAACTAATAAAGTAAATACATACCTACTCCTCTCCCACACTTATGCACACAAACAGCAATCTGTGAATGTCAGTCACATTAAAAAAAACTGATCATAAAATATATTCAGTAATGATTGATAAACATTTTCTTATTATTCACTCTATATATTAATATATATTTAGGAAATTAAAGATTACTTGATTTGCATTTCTACAGTCATATTTCTTTATCACGAGAAAATAGTTTTTAGTTCACTTAGCAAATATGTAGGGAATGACATCTTTGCACGAATTTTTAATATAAGATTGTGACAGTAAGGAGAAAAACAACAAGCATAATAACTGTGTATTCTATTTCTTTTTCCAAAACTAGTAAATTAGACCAAATTTTACCAAAAGTACAGAGACACAAATGATTTCATCATATGCAATTACAGGATAGAAATTTAATATCCCACTACATAATTTTACTTTTAATTGTAGATGGCATAAAGTCCTGCTAGATTTTAACCTAAATAGAATCTAAACCTTTATTCTCATAGAAGACCTTTATAAAAGGACAAAAAAATTCCTATATAGAGCTTTAGGCTTGTCAGGAAAAGATTTTAACATTGTAACAAATCAGATAGCAGGTAGAGATTTATTGTCCTGGGGGACCTACAGCCTTTTTAGGTGACTTTTAAAGGTCTTTTTTGAGTGGAAGATGTAGAAGACTAAGAAATAAAGTAACGACTGACTGCTCATGATTCATAATAATAAAATAGTAGAGTTGGAATACATACACACATTACAAATGCACAAAAAGCAGCTCAGCTAATTCCTCCAAGGTGAAATTTACACATTTCTTTGCTGCAGAAGTACAGCTAAGGGAGTGATAAATTGCAATGCTCCTGGAAATGAGAATAGAGTCCTCGTTCCACAGTCTACTGCCAGATCTTTTAAGATGTGTAGGGATTAGTGAAGGCCCCTGAGCATTTTTCTGTGAGTGGATTTCCCCTTTATAATGATTAACTATAAATCTCAGAAACAGATAGTGCTGTAATTGGATGTCCTGTATAGATCCCTGTAACTGACAACAAAAACCTAAGCAGAATCTTGAGCTTTGGAGGATAGTTATGAATTGATGTTCAGTCTCTCACCACATCCTCATACCTCACGTACACATCCTAACTGGCAAGAAGCCAATTGAGTAGCCCAAAGAATCAATTACACAAATGTCATTAGGTCCCTAATTTTTAGGGTATTGGTTAAGTTATTGACTAATATGAGTTGATACTGTCAAATATGGGGCTGAAATAATTTTTATATAAGCATTTAATAATCTAATGTTTAACAAATTTACACTGAGAACAACAAAAATAGTATACAGAAAATTATTGCTATAACTTTGCTTCAAATGATAATTAAATATAAGGAAATTAAATAGATCAGTAATTCTCAAAATTTTGATTGCAAGGATTGGAAATGATAAATAGATGCTGTTTATTTGGGTTAAACCTATTGATACTTACCTTACAAGAAATTAAAATGTAGTATTTTAAAGTGTTTGTTTAGGAACTCATTAGCAAAATAAGAATCTCTTATGTTGATAGAACTGATAGATTGAAAAATATATTTTTCTTTCCCAAATTGTGGTAAGAGTGAAATTCTTTTATATTTTTTCCAAACATTTTAAAAATACGTGCCTTCATAATGATAATTCTGCCTCTGGATTTAACTTGCTGAAATACATTGTTTTGGTTGAGGTATAGGGAAATTATTGCCTTTTGCAGACATATAGTTGGAAAAGACAACAGTATTTCAACAGGCTTTTAAGCAAATTGTGGGGTATTCTTTGTTAATACACCCAAGTCAGGCACATTGGGTGGTATTCTTCCTTGTTAATACACGAAAAAATGGACACGCAAGGGTTTTTTAATGATTAATTGAATATACAAAATTATATCAATAAGCTATTTATCCTGCTTCACTAAAATCAAGCATTCATTAAGAAACAAGTTTTCAAATATTTGAAAACAAGCAGCATAAGACATTGATGTCTAGGTTAATGGAAACAGTTAAGACAACCTCATGATTGCACAAACTTTCCATCTGAGGAGACTTTGTAGGTTTCAACAAAGAGATAGAGGGACCAAACTAGAATCTGCCTGTTATAAGCTGTCTTAAGGAGACAAATTTCAGAAACAGTAGAGGCCACTGTGGCTAGAATTATTAAGGCTGAGTAAGAAAGAAGAGAGAACTACTCTGGGAGGAATTATAGAGATCTGCTTCGGATTCTATTGAGTCTTTCGCTGAATATTGATGATATAATTCAATGGGAGGATAAAATCTGAATCTGGGGAATAACCCACCAGATATTAGCAGAAAAAACAATCCAGGAATTGACACATAGCCTAGAATAGTTTGTGTTCCCACCAGCCAGAGCAGAAAAACCTCATAATATATGAGGTGCTGGTTGACGTGTTCAGTATGTTTTTGCCTCAGTGATGAGGAAAAGTAGTCCTGACTAAAAGCTCTTCTGATCCAACCTTACAAAAAGTAATAGCAAATCTTTCAAAGATCAGTTTCTAAGTAGCTTAACTAAATCCCAGAACAAATCTCAAGAATATTTGAAGATATATAAAAGTAACCAGTACCCAACAATTATAAATGTTAATGTCTGACATCCAATAAAAATGTGAAGACATGCAGAGAAGCAGGGAAATACACCCTTTAAGAGAGAGAAAAAAAAAAACAGAGTACATAAAAATAGACCCAGAACACAAAGGAAAGGATACTTTTAAATAAGCTGCAAGTCAAAGAAGTAAAAAAATGAAACTAGAAAATATTATGAAAATGAAAATTAAAACATAACATATTAAAATCCTTAGGATGTAACTAGTACAGCACATGGAAGAAAATTCATAGCATTAATTACCAATTTTTTTAGATTGGTTCACAAGTATTTACTGTTTTTGCCATTAAAAGTAATGTAGTCCCAGCTACTCAGGAGCTCAGGAGGCTGAGGCAGGTCAATAGCTTGAACTCAGGTGGTGGAGTTTGCAGTGATCCAAGATTTGGCCAGTGCACTCCAGCCTGGGTGACAGCAAGACTCTGCCTCAATAAAAAAAAAAAAAAGAAGAAGAAGAAGAAGAAGAAGAAGATCAATAACCTTCACAAAATCAGATGCAATTTTCTTTGCAATAAGCAAGGATTTTTATTAATTAAAATAGGAAGGGGAAACATAAAGGATGGGAATGAGAACCAGGAAATAAGATATGATGTTAGGGCAAGGAAAATAATTCCACTAAGCCAGGGGTGTCCAATCTTTTGGCTTCCCTGGGCCATATTGGAAGAAGAATACTTTTCTTGGGACACACATAAAATATGCCAACACTAATGATAGCTGATGAGCTAAAAAAAAAAAAATCACAAAAAAAGCTCATAGTGTTTTAAGAACGCTTACAAATTTATGTTGGGCAGCATCGAAAGCTATCCTGGGCTGCATGCGACCTGCAAGCTGTGGGTTGGACAAGCTTGCATTAAGCAATTTTCAGTTCTTGAAAAGATGGTCAAAATTCCAGAAAAGTGCATTTATGGAATTAATAATTTTAAGTCCTCAAAAGATAATCTAGGGTTAAGTAAGTTCAGGAAAAGGACATCGCAGTTTTGCATTTATCTGTCAGTTTAGGTCAGTCAGTGAAAAACGCATTCTCTTGTGTCTTTTACATGATGGTTGCAAAAAGGTCTTAGCTCCTTCCACTTACAAATTTTAGTTTTTGCCCATTATTTCCACAACTTTTTTTTTTTTTTACCAGTGTTTTTCTTCTTTCCTTGTAGTAATCAAATGACCAAACTAGTAGATCTTTTTGATATTGTTCCACTGTTTCCAAGGCTCTGTTTAATTTTTTAAAATATTGTATTTTCTCTCTCTGTTTTTCAGGTAGGATAATTCCTACTCTTAAAGTTTAGTGACTTATTTCTCTGTCATCTTCATTATTCAATTGAACCCATGCAGTGAATTTTTATGTCAGATGTTACAGTTTTCACTTTTGAAATTCAGTTTTTAACAGCAGTTGGATTATCCTCTTCCCAGAGAGGATTTATTTAACTTCTCAAATCAAGGTTTGTTTATTTCTTTGCTTATTTTTCCCTCTCCATATCCCTGAATGGATGATGGACAGATGGGCAGCTGCCCTATGTAAACTTTGGGTCTGAATTTCAGTGTTCCTCCCTGTAATGCTAACCCTGCTGCACACACAGGCATGTCTGGCCTTCATTACATTGCCTCATGAGGAATCCGTGTATGGGAAGCTGGCACTGCTAAGATGTTCTGTGAGTAAATACAAGTTCTGTTACCGTCTCTGGAGAGCTCTTGTTTCTTGTCCCAATAAATAAATATGGATGTAAAAACTTAGCAAGAGGTTCTAACCTATGAATCTAGGTTACTATTGTAGGAATTGCCAAACGTTAGCTTCAAAAATGAGATTCTCTGCCAAAACTCTAAATTTGAAGTGAGAAGTGTGGATATTAGAGAATGCTTATGAAATTATTTTAAACCCAACCTGGTAGACATTAAAGTGCATTATTGTTCCACTCAGCTTCTGGCATCTCCTTGAGCAAATTTTGTTTGCTTACTTGTTTTTTTTGTTGTTGTTGTTTTTTAATCTGTCAGAGTGTTTCCATAAAATTACTTGTAATGTTCTTTTATCAGTAGCAGTGTAACTCATCTGTATTATATCAGGGCAATGTCAACACTTTGACTCTCTCCTCATGTAGTTTGCAAAGATTTTCATAAATGGACTTCCTACAAGTCACCTACATTGATGATACTTTGGTAAACCAGAGATGGAAATTTCTCTAAATCTTCACTTTTCAGAGTTTGGACACTGAACAGCAGCCTCAGCCTCTCTTGAAAGGTTGTTAGAAATGCAGAATTTGAGGCCCCGTCATAGAATTTCTGAATCAGAATCTATATTTCAATAAAATCATCACGTTACTAATATGCCTATAAGATTTGAAAAAGCATTGACTTAGATGACCCAGATGTCAGAGTGTGAGGATAATATAGAGTTATAAATCATTATGTTTTAACAATAGGAATACACAAACTAGATGTATGATTACCCTATCTATGGCCAAGTGGCCAACTAAAGGAAAAAGAAAAGTATATGGGTGATGATCACACTAAAAACCTAGACTTCGCAACCACACACTCTTTCAATGTTACAAAACTGCACTTGTATCCCCTAAATCTATAGAAATAAAATAAAATAAAGATAAAACATGATTTACATATAATTCTGCATGATATGTTTCTTTCACCTGGAAGCAGATGGGTGTTGCATTACAGTCCAACTCAGGGTTAACTCAGAAAGAAATTGAAATATTGCTGAAGTACATTTGATTATCTCCCTTGTGTAAAGAAAAAAAGTCACCTGAGATAAAGATCTACATTTTCTAGATTACAGGTTAGGAAAGAACAAGATTAAAATATCTGTCACATGGAGCTCTGGGGAAGAGTTACGTGTATGGAATCGTAAGTGTAGGCACGGGGTGTGAGAATATCTGTTTTTCTTGTAACTTCTCATCTACTACCAAGGAGGCTTTCAATAATCAAGTGGACAAAATGACACATCCTATGGATATTATTCCTCCTTTGTGCTCGGCTTCCTCAATCCTTTGTTCATTTGGCCCATGTACAAAATTACTCAGTGACAGGGTTTGAATGTTGAGGTCTTTAATGTCTTTAAAATAAGATTAATTTATTATTTAATTTTCTAGTTATTCTTGGGGTTGTTCTGCCATGCCATCCTACTGAGTAGCCAAAGTCTTACCCATCTCTACTACTTATTATATAAATATTAGAGGCACATTTTCTTATCTGATGAAAAGTCTGATTACCATCTGGAGACCCTGAACTTTGAAATGGTTGGTAATTGATTGAGAACATGTATCTTCTCTTTCTGAAGAAGATGTGAATGTCTTTATATGTTGAATAGTTGCTTCATGTTAGATGGAGGGATGAAAGATAATTTTATTTGCGTATAAATATAGGGAAATTGTTATATTAATGCTAAATAACAATATAGGAGGATTGAGCTAGTAATGTCCCAGTATCTATTCCTTGCCTCCCTAAGGCACTGTACCAGAATATGCTAACAATGCAAATTACATTTCCCAGGATTTCTTGTGAATATGCTTCCAGCTAGATTCAGCCACAGGGAAATTTCACCAGGAAATTAGAGTATATTAAAAGAAAAAAATATGGCATATTTCTTTGCTTATTCTGTTTTGGATGGTGTTTCTAAGCAAGGCTGTACCTCTTCCAAAGTATCAAATAATGACTTTCATGGGCACTATGCACTTTTGCTTCTGTGAATCCCTTTGTCTATAAGAAAAATAAATAAATAAATCACAGTTATATTTTCTGGCCAGGTTTGTTGCCTCACACCTGTAATTCCAGCACTTTGGGAGGCCAAGGCAGGAAGATTGCTTCATGCCAGGAGTTCAAAGACAGCCTAGGCAATATAGCAAGACTCTGTCTCTACAAAATATAAAATAAAATAAAGAATTAGCTGGGCATGGTGTCATACACCTGTGGACCCATCCACTCCAGATGCTGAGGCAGGAAGATTGTTGGAGCACAGAAGGTTGTCTCTCTCTATAAAGGAAAGAGAGATCTATATATCTCCATCTATCTATCTATCTATCTATCTATCTATCTATCTATCTACAATGAACATATTGGTATAA
Organism: Colobus angolensis palliatus; assembly: GCF_000951035.1. Classification (NCBI taxonomy): domain Eukaryota; kingdom Metazoa; phylum Chordata; class Mammalia; order Primates; family Cercopithecidae; genus Colobus; species Colobus angolensis. The sequence goes on along the minus strand of NW_012115833.1, from coordinate 838,008 downwards.
AAATAATTATAATTCAAATTGCATTGATCATTATATATTTGCAAATAGTGTATTCATTTTTCTTTCAATTTTAAGGAAATTAAAATTAAAACATTTTTGTGTACCCCTAAATGATCTTAAGACCAAGATGTGGTACCTAATGAACATAATGAATAAGGTGACCCTATTTCTTTATAATTCCACTTTCCACCAAACCATACCTTCTAAAGAACAGCCCTGGCATAATTCCAGCATCTATACTACGGTCATAGCTTCCAGGATCTAGTAATACAATTTTCTCTCCAGCCTTAGGTTAATTAGTGCTATTTTAAAAATGACAAACACAAGAAATGAACAAACATAAGAGAAAATTTAAAACAATAGTAAAGCAAGATGCGTTTAGAAGGATTTTTTTTTTTTTTTTTTTTTGGAACTTGAGTCAAATCTTTTCAGATATACTAACTGAAGAAAAACCTATTAAACTTTAAATACAGCATAGTCCTTGTTTTAGTTTATCTACCAAACACATCTACCAGTGTGGGATTGAGGTTAAGTATTTTTTTCTGAAAAGTATTTACCAATTTTTAAACATTTATTTTAAATATTCCACCATTCTGTTAAATATATTAAATGAACCAAGATTTGTGGAACCTCAGGTCTCTGAGTTAAAGGTATGACACCCTGCAATTTTATTCAAATTATTGACTTACTATCTTTATGATCTTAAGACTGTCACTATCCTCCCTAAAATCATTTTCATCTGTGAAATCTGTGCAAATGATATTTTCACTTCTGATTGTGATCATTTGTTAGTGTTTGCCAAAGCACTTTATAATGTAAAATTTCATTTATTATTATAAGAAGACAGACCTATAAGTAAATTTTAAATATTAATTATTCACCCCAATGTTAGATTTAAAAGACTCAGAAATCAAATTGTCTGATGTCACACAAATAATGATACTCACTTTTAATTTGGATCCATGTCACCAATATTTGTTGTATTTAAAGGATAAATTTTATTTCACTGTAATATTATATTTCATTGTTTGGATACAAAAGCAAATTGTGGGAAAGCACTATGTGCCAGTGCCTAGACGAATGAGCCCTGAAGAAGAATTATTCTATGGTAGGCACTCAGTAATAACTTTGAATAAGCAATTGAGTATATATGTCCACTGATAATCCATGAATAACCAGAAATTATCTTGAGTGATGCCATCTATTACGTTAACTTCCTGCATGTTTTAGCCTTATCCAAACCTAGATTCCTGTTGCCCACAAAAATTTATTTTTTATAAATTTTAGCTGGTATTCTGGGCACTAGCAGCACTGCAACTGGATCCAAGAATTCTTAAAAATACAAAGAATTCCAGTGCTCAATTGAGCTGCGCAAGTGTTATGGACTCTCTATATATTTGGTAGATTGGTTGTTATGAACTCTCTATATTTGGTTGGTTTGCTGTCAAAGTATTGGCTCTCCTTTTCTTTTTCCTTGACATTTCATGTCCAATAAAATTGTTTTAATGGCTTTTGGTATAACTCAGATGATGTTGGGCTGTCTAGAGGTGGTATTATAAATGACCACCTCTCACTTCTACTGTTTATTGCTAACTGAAGTCTTTCATTCATCACTTGTATTAATTAAGATCATAACTGCCAGGTTTTAAAACTTTTTCATCTGATAAAGGGATAACAATTTTTTCTTCATGGTTTTAGAGAGAATACATTGGTTGTACTTTAACTTTAGTATACATTTTCAGTTTATTTTAATTTTTTTATAAAAAGCTGAAATACAAAACTTAGATTAACTTATTGAAAATGTGTGTGTTTGTTGTTGGCATTGTTGTTTGTTTCCTATAAATAGATAATAGATATCCTGAAGAATTTTTAAAGATTATACTAAAATGTGGATTTCTGTCTGGGGAATTTATATTGGCACCACCCTCCAAACAGTCTCTTTCTTTGTCTCTATCTTTAACTCAATCTTTCTCCCTTTTTTCCTACAAATTTTCCTATTTTGAAAATGTCCCAAATAAGGATATTTATGAAATAAAGAATCTTTTTTTATATATCTCAGTACTGGAATTTCTGCTCAAACTTGTCTGTCAGCTAAGGACTTTTCTTCTTTGTTATCTAGAATTATTATTATATGTACTGTATTTTAATAGATTTATCCTATCAAATATTCAAATTATTCTGTCTCTATGTATATAGAATATGATATGTCTATCATATTTTTCATATTGGGTGAATTAAAAAAATTATAAAATTATTGAACATGATCAAATTAATGACTTATTAAAAGTGAACAACCAAAATATGAAAATTTGTTCATGAAAATAATATATAAAATATTTCATTAGAATGAATAAGAGAACATAAAATGCATATTTAATACCAGTTAATTACCCCCAGTCAGCAAACCCATCATAAAATTAATAGCATTGTGTTTGGGGCTTTTCTGTTTTAGGTAATTTATGAGAGAAATTGCCATTTTATAGAATAATGCTTAATCTTCTATCAGATCTTTGCTCCTTAGAATAGCCCTTGCCCTTGAAATAAATGTTCTAAGACACCCACGGAATGCATGAAACCACAGATGGTAATGAACCTGATTGCCGTCAATCAGAACACTTTTCTGTTCATATCTTCCATTCCCAAAAGTACTGCCTTTTCCTTCTTAACTAAACACTTGTCACACATTGTGACTGTAACTTTTGCAGTTTGAGGTGTGACAGCAAAACTAACATAATTTTTTCCTCCTTCTCAATTTCACAAATAGAATATTTATTTTTACCCTACATCTTAGCAAAAAGTAGAACCTTTTTCCTTTTTTTTCTTTTTTAATTGAGTTGAGAACTTTCACTTTCAACTTTATGTACTTTAAGCACCTTATGGCCTCTCTTTGGCATAGCCAAATTGCTGGCGTCATTTTTCTTGCACTTTGCGGCTATAATGAAGTACAGTAGGAACTACTTGAATGCAAGCACTGTGATACTGCCACAATTGATCTGATAATCGAGATGGCTAAGTGACTTATGGGCAGGTAGCATATATACCATGGATGTATTGGACAAAGGAAGGATTCACATGCCACGGTATGAGATTTCATCACGTTACTCAGAATAGTGCCCAATTTAAAACTTATACAGTTTACTTCTGGAATTGTCCATTTAATATTTTCTCACCGTATTTGACTGTGGGTGACTGAAACTGAGGAAAGCAAAAATGCAGTGAAGCGGTCTTCTGTACTTACATTTCATAGCATTATACCAGTTAACTGGATAAGGACATTTATGAAATAAAGAATCTTCTTAAGTTTGGATGATTGAAGATGAGAAAATTTCATCTATTCTCGTGCATTTTAATGTTTAAGTATATCTGTAATGATAGAGACTTTTGGACCTATGTCATTTAGAGGCTTTTCACCTATTTGCAGCTAGAATACTATAAACTTAAAAAGGAGATGTGATTGCTGTAGTTTTAGTAAAGTACCTACTGTTTAAGGTGGTATCATTAGTAGTGGCCTTTGCATGCATTTGTTCATTGCTTTATAAGATCAAAAATAGTGTGTCCATGATTATCCTTTCTCCACAACATGGATTAAACAGATTAACAAGTGCTCCAGAAATATGTTTATTACAGAATTATTACAAAAATGACCAGGCGTCACATTTTCAAATTAAATTGTTCTCTATTACTTGAAAATTAATTTACTTTCTATTTATACTAAGGAAACACTTGCTTTTGCTTTTGTATTTGATTGTGTGTGTGTGTTAATCATTAGGAAGGGTGCAGGGCTGAAAGCAATCATATTTGCTTTCAGTGGTTAATCAAGCTCTGAAAATTTTTAAAGATTTGATGTTTTATTCTCTTCACTCATTACACATCTGATTATGCACATTTTCTCTGGCTTTCCATTCAGTCCAGGCTCATCTTGTATAAATCCTGCCCTGGGTCTAGAATGAGCAATTTTGCCAAGCAGCACTGGTTCCTTTTAATGAAGAATAGTAGTAAAAATCAAGAACTAAGAGTCACTTCTGCTTATTTCTTTTATTCATTCTCAGCTATCAGAGCAAGAAAGTAGATGTGTATAAGCTAACACATGTATATACTCATGTCTATAAACATTTCTACATGTAGACATATGTCTCTATATTAGCATGATTTTTTTATGTCTTCAACTTTAATTTATTGCCACATGGATCTTTTTAAATTTCTCATCATACTAAGCTGTAAATTCCCACACCATTGGTAAGAAACAAGATTCCCATCATCTGTCACATCCATTTACTGTTTTCAATTCCATACTTATTTTAAGTATTTCATACTGATATATATATATATATATCCGAATTGTTTACCCACATTCTCATAGGACACACTATTATCAACTATAGTAGAGTGTTTATGTGAAGTTCCTTTTGTATTTGGTCTTATAGGCCTCACTCATTTTCAAGTTATTTAGGTCAGCAGCTTGTTCTGCCAAGCCCGTCACTAAGGTTTTTTCATACATTTGCAATACAGTTAGATTCTATTATTACAGTCTGCATTCCTTCTTGGGATCTCTGGGTCTCCTAAATGATTTTTTAAAATTTGCACGCATTATTGTTTATTTTCTGTTTTGTAAAGTTTTAGGTGTATTATCAAATACACAGTGCCAGGTATCCACAATTATAGGACCAGATACACTATTTTTACTGCCTTAAAAATCCTTATACCTCTTAATCAATCCTACTCTCATTCTCATAATTCCTGATAACTACCAATCTTTTAACTGTATATAGATTTGCTTTTTCCACAATATCATGTAATTGAAATCAAAAAGTATGCAAGACTTTCAGATTAGCTTCTGTCCCTTAGTGATATGGTTTGGCTGTGTCCCCATCCAAATCTCATCTTGAATTGTAGCTCCCATAATTCCCACATGTTGTGGGAGAGACCTGGTGGGAGACAATTAAATCATGGGGAGGGTTTCCCCCATACTCTTCTAGTGGTAGTAAATAAGTCTGATGAGACCTGATGTTTTTATGAGATTTCCCCTTTTGCTTGGCTCTCTCATTCTCTCTTGTCTGCTGCCAGGTAAGATGTGACTTTCACCTTCCACCATGATTGTGAGGCCTCCCCAGCCATGTGGAACTGTATGTCCATTAAACCTCTTTTATAAATTACCCAGTTTCAGGTATATCTTTATCATCAGTGTGAAAACGGACTAATACAGTAAATTGGTGTCAGGAGTGGGGTGCTACTGTAAAGACACCCAAAAATGTGAAAGTGACTTTGGAACTGGGTAACAGGCAGAGGTTGGAACAGTTTGGAGGGATCTGAAAAAGACAGGATAATGTGGGAAAGTTTGGAACTTCCTAGAGACTTGTGAAATTGCTTTGACCGAAATGCCGATAATGATACGGACAATGAAATCCAGGCTGAGGCAATCTCAGATGGAGATGAGGAACTCATTGCAGATTGAAGTAAAGTTGACTCTTGCTATGTTTTAGCAAAGGGAATGGCAACATTTTGCCCCTGCCTTAGAGATTTGTGAAACTTTGAACTTGAAGGAGATAATTTAGGGCATATGGTGGAAGAAATTTCTAACCAGCAAAGGGTTGAACAGGTGAGTTGGGTGTTGCTAAAAACATTCAGTTTTAAAAGGGAAATGGAAGGTAAAAGTTCAGAATTTTCAGCCTGACAATATAATAGAAAAGAAAAATCCATTTTCTAAGGAGAAATTCAAGCTGGCTGCAGAAATTTGCATAAGCAACAAGGAGCCAAATGTTAATCACTAATACAATGGGAAAAATGTTTGCAGGGTATGTCAGAGACTTTTCTGGCAGCTTCTCCCATGGCAGACCCAGAAGCCTAGGAGAAAAAAAAAAAAAAAAAAGCAAAAAAAAAAAAACTTCATGGGCTGAGCAAAGAGACCCCCTGCTCTGTGCAGTGGCCGCTTGGTTTTCTGCATTCCAGCTGCCTCAGCCATGGCTAAAAGAGAGTAAGGTACAGCTTGGACCATGGCTTCAGAGGGTGCAATCCTCAAGCCTTAGCAGTTTCTATGTGGTGTGGAGCCTGTGGGTGCACAGCAGTCAAGAATTGAATTTTGGAAACTTCCACCTACATTTCAGAAGATGTATGGAAAATCCTGGATGTCCGGGCAAAATTTTGCTGCAAGGGCAGGACCATCATGGAGAACTTCTGCTAGGGCAGTGCTGAAGGGAAATGTAAGGTTGAAGCCCCCACACAGAGTCCCCGCTGGGGCACTGCCTAGTGGAGCAGTGAGAAGAGGGCCACCATCCTCCAGACCCAAGAATGGTAAATCCACCTATAACTTTCACTGTGTGCCTGGAAAAGCCACAGACAATGCAAGCCTGAAAGGAGCCAGGAGGGGAGCCTACAAAGACACAGAGGCTCAGCTGCCCAAGACCATGGGAACCCACATCTTGCCTGGATGTGAGACATGAAGTCAAAGGAGATCATTTTGGAGCATTAACATTTTACTGCTCCATTGGATTTCAGACTTGCATGGGGCTTTTAGCCCCTTCGTTTTGGCCAATTTCTCCTATTTGGAATGGGTGTATTTATCCAATCAATGCCTGTACCTCATTGTATCTTAGAAGCTTTTGATTTCACAGGGTCATAGGTGGAAGGGAATTGCCATATCTCAGATGAGACTTTGGAGTGTGGACTTTTGAGTTTATGGTAAAATGAATTAAGATTTTGGGGGACTGTTAGGGAGGCATGATTGATTTCAAAATGTGAAGACATGAGATTTGGGAGGGGTGGGGCAGAATGATATGGTTTGGCTACCCAAACATTTTTTTTAGAGGTTTGTCCCTACCCAAATCTCATCTTAAATGGTAGCTCCCATAACTCCCACGTGTTGTGGGAGGAACTGAGTGGGAGATAATTACATCATCGGGGTGTTTTCCTGCATACTGTTCTCATGGTAGTGTTAAGTCTCATGAGATCTGATGTTTTCTAAGGTGTTTCCCCTTTTGCTTGGCTCTCTCATTCTCTCTTATCTTGCTGCCACCTAAGATGTGCCTTTTGCCTTCTGCCATGATTGTGTGCCTTCCTCAGCCACGTGGAACTGTGGAGTCCATTAAACCTTTTTTTCTTTATAAATTACCCAGTCTTGGTTATGTCTTTATCAGCAGGGTGAAAACAGACTGACACACTTAGCAATGTATGTTTTCATTTCCTTTATATTTATCAAGTCGTAAAAAATGTAAAGGAAATGTAGATTACTTATTTTGACCACTGAATGATATTTCATTGAATGGATATATTGGAGTCTGATTATTTATTCATCTATTGTAGCTTTTAGTTACTTGAAGTTTTTTGGGATTATGAATAAAGCTTCTATAAGCATTTACGTGCAGGCTTTTGTTTGAACATAAGTTTTGAAGTTAATTTGGCTAATATCTATGTGCACAATTACAGGATCTTATGATAAGACTATATGTAGCTTTGTAAGAAATTGCCAAACTGTCTTCCAAGATGACTGTACCATTTGCATTCTTATCAGTAATGAAAGAGATTTCCTATTGCTTTGATTTATTCCCAGAATTTGGTATTATCATATTTTTGGGTTACACCCATCGTAATAGATATGTAGTGCTATCTTATTGTTGCAGTTTTAATATGCAATTCTATCATGGCATGTGATGTGGAACAGTTTCATATACCTGTTTGCCATCTGTATATATTAACTTGTGAAGTGTCTGATTAGACATTTTGTCTATTTTTCAATTGCATTATTTATTTTTATTCTTGAGTTACAAAAGCATTTGTATATTTTCATACAAATTCTTTATATGTTTTGCAATTTTTTTTTCTACCAGGGTGTGACTAGCCTCTTAATTGTCATTATAGTGACTATCACATAGCAAAATATTTCAACTTCAATAACCTTTACATCATCTCTTTTTCTTTCATAGACTGTGACTTCAGTTTTATATTTAACATCACATCAGCTAAACAAAAATCACACGTTTTTGCCTACGTTTTCTTCTGGGAGTTTTATAGTGTTGTGTTTCACAGTTAGTTCTATGATGTACTTTGGACTATTGCTTGTGAAAAGTGTGACATCTTTCATCTATCCCTAGGTTTACTTTTTGGCAGGTGATGTCTAATTTTTCCTGACCATTTGGTAAAATGACACTCATTTCTCTACTGGATTGCCCTTGCTTCTTTGCCAAAGATCAGTTTCACTGCATTTGTGTGATTCTAGTTAAGGGCTTGCTAACATTAATCCATGTGTCTATTCCTTGCATCAAAACCATCATATCTCGATTACAATAGATTTACAGTAATTCTAGAAATCAGGTAGTGTCAGTTCCATGCTTTTTTTTTTTTTTTTTTCAGTTTGTTGTGAATTATTCTGGGGCTCCTGTCTTTTCATGTAAACATTTGAACCCATTTGTCAATATGCACAGGATAACTCACTTGGATTTCCACTGGAATTACATTAAATCTGTAAATCAATTAAAAAATAATTGTCAAAGTGTGGTGTCAGATATCACGGTTGAGGTGGATGGAAGGGACCTGCTGCAGGGAGATGAGGCGGCTGCAGGACAGTGACTGCAGCTCCAGAGCTTCGGGAGTGGCTCCTTGCAGGTACTTCTGCCCCAGAGAGGACAAATATGAATGCCCAGACTAGAGTCTCATCTGTCTTTGTGCTATATGAGGATCGAGGCAACAGGAAAACACTGTGGGGCATTGAGCTGTGGTGGGTGTGAGGGCTTCTTCAGATGCAGCATATGCAAGAGTCACGTTTATTTTTGCAGGTTCCGTCGGCAATGTTTTGTTGACAAGGCCAAAATGAATCAATGTATATACTGTCGATTAAAAAAGTGTTTTAGAGCAGGAATGAAAAAAGAAGTTGTGTATAATGAATGCAATAGAATGAGCACCAGAAGAAGCACATGTGATGGCAGCAATATCCCCTCCATTAACACTGGCACAAGCTGAAGTTCTGTCTTGCCAGATCTCAGTCTCAAGCCTTGGGGCAAGTACTGACATACATGTTAAAAAAAAATAAAATGAAATAAAAAATTGAAAGTGTTGGTGATGTCTGTGAATTTCTGAAACAGCAGCTCTTAGTCTTGGTGGAATGGGCTAAATATATTACTGCCTTCTGTCAGTTACCATTGGATGATAAGGTGGCACTGTTGAGATCTCATGCAGGGGAACACTTAACTCCCTGGAGCTATAAAGAGATCCATGATGTATAAAGATATTTTGCTTTTGGGAAACAACTATATTATTCACTGCAACAGCTGTGAAGTTGAGATTAGCAGTGTAATCAATCGAGTTCTAGATGAGCTGGTTCAACCATTTCAAGAAATCCAAAAGGCAATTGTATTTTTTGGCTCAGATGCAAAAGGGTTACACTGAAATGGGCTACACAGATCCAATAAACATTAAAAACACGCAATTCCAAGAGTGGATGGGTTTGGAGAACTATATCAATGATCCGCATGCAGTATGGCTCCCTGGGGGAGGTTTGGAGAGTTGTTTCTGCTGCTGCCCGCACTGCCGTGCATCATTTGGCAAATGATTGAGCAAATACAGTTTATTTAAAAAACTTTTGGGGATGACTTCAATTGTCCACCTACTTCAGGAAATGTTAGATGGGGCTTCCAATGGTGGTAGTCACCTCCATCATCCAATACATCCACATTTATCTCAAGATCCATTGATTGGACAAACTGTACTTTTAGGTCCCATGCACACACTGGTTCATACAGACCACATTTGAACTCCTGAAACCCCACTCCCCTCCCCACCACAAGGCTCTGGACAAGAAGATTACAGAACAACTACAAATCAAGCTTCAGTCATTTCACCAGCCTCTCTTCAAACAAAAACAATAGCGAAAATGTGTTTATTTCTGAACAGTGCTGCATAAATGTGAAAAGCTGTTTGTCTTAAAACATCTCAAGATAGTACATTTGGCAAACTCTGATCCAAGGCTTCTTCACGGTACTGTTATAAAACGGTATCCTATTTTCTTGTTTACATGTTCATTCTGTTTGTTGTTGCCACTGTGTGAAACTTTCACATGAAACCAATGTATATTTGAGTTTGAAGATGTTTATACAGTGTATTTGTTCTGCCCTTGCATTCTGCCTGCATCTGTTAAGTCTAATATGTGCCTTTGATTTGTTTTCTTAATATTGATTGAAATGCATAAGTAATTGCTTTATTGTGATGTGATGCAGAACAAAATGTAGTTTTTAAACTTAGAATAGTGGATCAGAAATCTCAGTTTAATATAAAATGAAGGTTTTTTTTTTAATAAATTACAAACTTGCAGATTAGAAAAATAAAGCAATTGTTGTAGAATAAGGTATACCTTTTTGAAGAATCTCCTCTGGGTGTTCTGTGGCAAAGAAGCATCTCTTTTGTCTACAGTTAAATATACCAATCCTAAGTTTAGGAAATTATAAAAAGTCATTCCAAGAAAGACTGGATATTTTTTGGAATGTGACTGTCTTTGAAGATTTATATTAAGCTAAGACATGTTTGTTTTATCAGTTAAGATACAGGCTAAACAGGAACAAAGAAACTCCTGAAAGATTCACTCAAATTAGACAGACATTTATTTCTTTCTCCTGAAACAATCTAGAAATAGTTCTCCATTGACTAGAAATGAGTACATGCCTGCAATTGGGTCCCAGGGCGGCCAGAAGAATCATCCATAGGTTCAATTTCTGTGTCAGCCAAAAGCATGCCACTCCAAGAAAGTTGATCATGGGGACAAATTAGCTATCTACCACCAATGTGCCTTATTTAGTCCTTACAGCAACACTTCAGGAGAGAGAGTATTATCTCTCTTTTATCAATAAAATAACCTTAAATTGAGGGTTTAAGAACATAACCAAAGTTCATAAATGTAAATCTAGGTCTGGTTGACATTAATGATTATAAATTTTTGTGGTGGAATAAAAAATGCAAGCTTCTTACTCACAGAGTGTTTTTAAATATATGCAATTGAGTGGTTATTGGATATTATCTATCATGTTGCCTATCATATATTTAGATGTAAGCAATGAGTGTAAAATTGTTGCGGTTTTAATAAGAAACAACTTTTATAGTTTTAATAAGACTTTCTTCTAAAAAAAATTAAAGAAAATAAAACTTTCACCAAGTAGATTTGATGAAAACAAAAACAAATTTAAATTATTGATTAGAAGACTTTTTGAAATCTAGCAGCTGAGGGAGGTCCAACTGTCTAATTCCAGACTTCAACTAATTGTTGAAGCCTTAAACTACTTGATATCATCTCCAAGCTAGAGCTTTTAGCAATTTAATCATGGGCTACCTCATGAGTCAGTGGTTCCTCTCTGGTTGATAAGAGGGAAAACTATCAGAGTAATTATTAGCATCAATGATATATTTTAGAAAAAACTATTCCAAGCTGTAAAATACTGAATTAAATAAACTTTATCAGGATCTTGAAGCAATACTAAGACTAAGATGCCATAAATCTCACTTACCCTACAAGTGGAAAGATTATATTAATGTTAACTTACTGGCTGCTGAGGTAAAATTCAACTCAATTTAGAAAAATGGTTACTTAAAAGCTATAATTGGTTTAATAAAACCAATACAATTTCTTCAAGACCTGGTACCCTTGTAAAAGATATCATTGTTTGATGGAGGTTAACTCTTCTTTTTTGAAAATTTACTCTAGTGTCTGCTTCATGAATAATAATTTTTTTTTTTTTTTTTGAGGCGGAGTCTCGCTCTGTCGCCTGGACTGGAGTGCAGTGGCCGGATCTCAGCTCACTGCAAGCTCCGCCTCGTGGGTTTACACCATTCTCCTGCCTCAGCCTCCCAAGTAGCTGGGACTACAGGCGCCCGCCACCTCGCCCGGCTAGTTTTTGTATTTTTAGTAGAGACGGGGTTTCACCGTGTTAGCCAGGATGGTCTCGATCTCCTGACCTCGTGATCCGCCCATCTCCGCCTCCCAAAGTGCTGGGATTACAGGCTTGAGCCACCGCGCCCGGCCAATAATAATTTTTTTAAAAAAATTTTATACATACAAATATCCTTTTGCAGGTTTTTGTTGAGTTTGGAGGGCTTTCTCTTAGATGATATAAAAAATGCCATCTTGTTCCATGCAGACTGCTACAACAAAATACCATACCTTGGGAAGATCATAAACAACCGGAATTTATTTCTTACTGTTGCCAAGGTTGGGAAGTCCAAGATCAAGGAATTGGAGGAACTGGCAAATTTGGTCTCTGATTCATACCTGCCATTTTCTAACTTTGTCCTGACATATGAAAGAAACAAGGCAGCTCTGTTGGGGTCTCTATTATGAAGACATTAATCCTCATGACTTAATCACTTCCCAAAGTCCCCTAATCACCTTCCAAAGACCTCCTAATAGCATCACCCCGAGCAATAGGTTTCAACATATGAAATTTAGAAACCACAAGCATTCAGAACATAGCAAATAACTTTAAAATACAAAACATAAAATTCATTTTTAATGAAACTTCTAATTTATCCATATATGTTTAGTAAACAGTTATGTTTTAGAAACTATTAGTAATGATTTGGCTTCAATAACTATAATTAGGAAATTTGTAATATAATATTTTGTATACTGAACTGTCAAAAATACTGAAAAAAAGGAACTAATGTTTTTGACATATTTTCAAAATATTGATAAGGAAATGTATTCCTTTTGTATACCATACAACTGTTTTCAGGTAATATGAATAAATAATGTGTTGTGAAATAATGATTCATTTTATAAATGTACAATTATTTTTATAATTTTTTGTTGAATATCAAAAATTAGTAGATTTTTAAATGTCAAATCATAATGAGATTACAGTATTTCTAAACTGTGATGCCATATTGCTTCACTGAACTTTGTAAATGAAAACAGAAAAAAATTAAAAATAATACTTGTCTTCTTATAAATAGTATTTTTATCTATAAACATAGAATTAATGTCTATTTAGATGCTCTTTGGTTTATTTTATGGTTCTCAAATATTCTACATATATATTCTTTACCTATTTCATTAAAGACATACCTACATTTTTTTGTGCTGTTGTATTGCTGTACCATGATATACCACGATAATGATAATAGAAGTCCAACATTGCTATATTAATTTCAGATAGAGTAAACCTCAGAACAAAAAAAAAATTATGAGGGATGCAGAGGGGAATTACTAAATGATAAAGGAGTCAAGTCAAAGATCTGCAGTATGGCATAATATTTTAAGGACATAATATTTTAACCTGTATTTTCTTGGAGGCCACCTTTTCCAGTTTAGACTATTATTGATTGTACTCTGGAACACTAACATGGTATACGAAGATTACCAAAGGGTGAGTATATTGATAATTTAATCTAATTTATTGTCTATATCATATTATTAATCAAATAATTAACATATAGTCTTAATAGTGTGGGGAGCTAAGCTTATTGAACAGAATTTTATTGTAATATTAATAAATAGGAGACATTAGATAGAATCCTTGAAACTTATTAAATTGCCCATTGAATAAGTAAAAAATTCATAAAATAACTTCATTTTAACTGTTATAGATAGAGCCACAAATACAGTAATTTTGAAAACGTGTGTTGTATACTATCTAATTCAACTGTAGTTAAAAATGGGTCAAGATATATCTATATTCATGAGAAAATTATTTTTGTCAAAATTTGTTGGGATAATAATAACAATTACTTAGCAGAGTGCCTGATGCTTCAGAATCAAAAAATATTTTAAAGCAACAGAAATGATGTGATTTTTTTTCTTAAGATGCCAGTTGATATACAGTTATAACTGTAACTGTATTCACAGTATTATTTAAGTATCAGTATTAACTCTATTTGGACCACTCCCTGAATTATGCATGGGTACAACCAGGCTTATTGAGAAACACATTTAGTTGTTTCTACACTTGCCTTTCTCTGGTTCTAGATGTTTTTTTCAGATTGTTGATTAAATAAAACATAAGTGGAAAACTAAAATAATAGTAACAGGAGTTATTAGTACAGGTTGCCTTCAAACAAAGAAAGGTATATAAAGCTTAATATTCAAGTTGAAAATCACAGTACAAATCCAGTTATATCACAGGAGTAAAGAACACACTTTACTTAAAAAAACTTGGAACATAACATAGTTATGAAAATATAGTAGCTGTTGTACCCAAAGTTGCCTCCTACAATTGCAATTAAATTGAGCTGTAGTGACATTTGTGATCCCAAACGAACATATAAATATTTTATAATTTCCTACTATGTCTGTTGTGTATTTCACAATGTAAATTTTAGAAATGTCAGGGAAACCTTCTAAGTTTGAAAACTAGGAAGTACACATTGACCAACTCCATCTAAAAGAAAGTAAACATATTGTTCTCAAATTGAGTTACTATCTTGCATGTAACATTTCCACAGAGTGAGTCTTCGATGAAAGGCTTGAATTTTTTCCTGCATAGCTACTACAGAATAATGCATTAAAATCACAAAAGGATGTACACAACGAAGGGTCCACTGCCCTGCACACAACAGGTACAGACAGTCCTGTGTAAGAGATTCAGATTATAATGAGATAATGAAAAACCCTATAAAATGTGGCTCTAATTGAACTCTTTACTTTGGTATAAATGAATTTGGAAAACTTCCCAGACTATTATTACTTTTATAAGGAAACCTGTGTTTGAAGGGAGTGGCTGAATAAAATAGCTTAGTCTCTTCATCAACACAAAGGCTGAGGACATTGATTTTTTTCTAGGGTTGCCGAAGCATTTTCATTTTTTTTGCACATTTTTTTTTTAGTCCACTTGAAAAACTCTTTGCCTGATATCTTACTCAAAATGGACACCTAAAGGATTCATGATTTCAAAATAGTTTATTAAAAAAGCAATCTCTCATTCAAATCTAAAAAGAATGAAATACATTTTGTGACATAGAGTTAAATAATTCTTCAAAACTTTGCAATTACATAAATTAAAGGGAAAATTATCACTGGTCTTTGACCCTAAATTAATTTTTTTTTTTTTGCCTTGATTCTTGAGCATTAGCAGACAATGATCAAATCACCTGATAATGTGTTCTTGTGGTTTCTATCATCCACATAAAATTTAATTTATACATAAAAATAAGCTTAAAAATTTAGAAACAAACACATTTGTTTGGCATATTTACATTTAGCCTAAGTGTTATAAAACAAAACCTTAAGACCATGATATACTTTCTGGTCAGTTTTGCATTTTTGGCTAGGTTACATGACAAATATTGGATGATCCTCATTGTAAATATTGGTGAGCAGTTTTTTTTTTTTTAATTATCAAATTCAGCCCCATATAATTCCTAGATAAGAAAAAAATATTTACTGTGCAAAAAATATGGAATGCTTCTTTTTGTTGTTGTTGTTTAAAAATAGTGGTCATAGTTGCCAGAGTTTTCTTCAGTTTTAAGTATTAAAGGAAGTTTTTTTCTTCCTAAAGTGGTTCAGAGACCTGAAAATGAAATGTCGGTTATTTTACTCTAGTGAGTGAGACTCTAGAATTATGCTGGCTCCAGGCAAGTCAGGGAATAGGAGGTTTGCCTTGAGCATACGTAATAATTTAGGCTTAGCTCCTATGGCCAGCGGTTTACTCCCTCTTGACAGAAAATCTATGAGAACCTTCCAGGAAGACAAACTCTTTGGATTAAGGTCAGAATCCAGACTTTTCACTGAAGACCAGATATACAATTAAATTAAAATGAAATATACATCAGACCCATAGATATAAAAAATATTAAAAGATATGTATACTAAGGATATATGGAGAGAGAAAGCGTTAGAATCATGGCACAGAGTGATTTATTTAAATAAATTGCTCAATATATACCTCTAATAAAGTAATTTTATGAAATATTATTTTAATTTATAAAGTTCAAATTTATTTCTAAATTATTTAAAACTTAAAGTGTTATTTTTATGGTACTCAGAAATAGATGTTACTGAAACTGTTATTTCAAATTTTGAAAGAAAACATAAATTTTCCAAAGTGAAACTTTTAGGAAAATATGTTACATGAGAAATGTATTATGTTACAGTCATGCAAAGAAAAGTTGCCAACAATATATAATTTTGCATTAGCCACCTATAGAAAAATGCAATGAAGTTTGTAATAAAAATAAATGTTATTGTGTATATTTAATATATACATGATGTTATAAGACACACACACATATATATATAGTAAAATGGTTACTATATTGTTACAAATTAAATTAGCCATCATCTCACATAGTTACTAATTTCCCACCCTTTGGCAAAAGCAGCTATAGTCTACTAATTTAGCAAAAATTCTGAATACAACTCTCCATTATTAATTATAGTCCTCATTTTGTACATTAGATCTTTTGACTTGGTCACAGTAGGTATTTACTACTTTTTGTCCTTTGACCCCATTCTTGACACCACAGCTTAAATGACAGTCTTTCCTGATCAACCTAAAACACACTCAAAAACACATAGAAAATATTGAGTAGTGCTTTTCTTCTATATGTATTCTCATGATATTCCCTACTACCCCATCCCTAGCTCTAATTGCTTCATTATTATTTTCTGCTTACTCATCTGGAACCTTCTCCAGGATCTGAATGTAATGAGGCAAGGAGAGTTTTGACCCTGTTCATCATTATACACAATGTATGCAGCATCGGTGGTTAGCGCATAGTAGAACAGAATGTATTTTTTAAACTTTTAAGTTCAGGGGTACTTGTGCAGGTCTGTCACACAGGTAAATGTGCATCATGAGGGTTTGTTATGCAGAAAACAATAATTTGATTGAAAAATAATAGCATTTCAAATTTGAAAGTAAATACTAAATATCTATTTCTACTAAGTATTTTTAAAGAACCCTGGTGTTTAATCTTGCTAATTTTTGGTATCACATTTTGGTAATCATGATAAATATTTGAATGTTTAACTTTACTTATTTATTCTCTTTTAAAATTACCCTATTTGGAAGAATGATGTTCTAAGTAATGATGTCATTGTATCAGCTAATAGTGATTAACTAACATTTTGACATTATTCCCAGAATTTCTATTTTTAGTGTTAACTCTTCCAGGAAATATGAAGACAATGTTCACATACTTATTGGAATAAAACATTTTGTAAATATTTCAAGGTCACAGCCAACAAAAGCAGGAAATCAAAAACAGAGTATCCTACTTATAACATCCAAACAATTATATCTTATTATTTTCCAGTAAACAAAATAAAACTATACGAAAGAAAATAAGCTCACTAAAAACATCAAATACCTGTATTATATAATAAAATTTTGAGCATTCTGTTTTTGGGATAACATAATTTAGCTTGCATTATGGAATTCCATTTTCCAATGCATGCAATATCATCTTTACCTTAAATATGTCTAAATAATTCAGGTAGTTTGAAAGGACAGAGAAATAAATAAATTAAGGAAAGGAAATATATTAAAAATTATAATCACATTTTGAAGAAATCCGCAAAACAGGCTCATATGCTACCAGTTGGGAAACTAATGATCTCTTCTGTGTTTGTGAATAAGAACATTTTAGCCTTAAATCTATGCAGGCTGGAGAAAAAGACCAAATCTACTGAACAACAACAAAAAAATCCATCACATTGTTACTCAATTATATTTTCATTTAATAGGATTCCATTACTTATTGCTAATGGCTTGAGTATTAGGCTTTAACAACATGCCTTCAATTTTCCATTGCATTTTTTCATCTATTATAATCTGAAAATTACCCTTTCATTATTTAACTTCTAATTTTCTCAAAAAGATTTTTGTTTTAAACTTTCTGAAATTAAACCTAAACCTCCCTTCTTCAATTTGTTCTCTGTTAGTATATACTAAGCTTAGAGTTTTATGACAGATTCGTATATATTTGGTTTTCTACTCTATAACAACCTTTCATTACTGAAGACACATTTCTTATTAATGATTTTGTATTGTGCATCTTGTATCTATTATACATAATTGTATGAGTTAACCCTTAAATTAAAAAAGATGATTTTTAGCTGGGTGTGGTGGTGTGCACCTGTAATTCCAGCTACTTGGGAGGCTGAGACATGCTTGATCCCAGGAGGCGGAGGTTGCAGTGAGCCAAGATCATGCCACTGCACTAAATCTAGAGATATTAGCAGAAAATTTGAGTCTTTTTGTGAGATGGAGCCTCACTCTGTTGCCCAAGCTGGAGTGCAGTGGCACAATCTCAGCTCACCACAACACCCAGGTTTAAGTGATTCTCCTGTCTCAGCCCCTTGAGTAGCTAAGATTACAGTTGCACGCCACCATGCCCAGCTACTTCTTTATATTTTTAGTAGAAACGGGGTTTCATCATGTTAGCCAGGCTGGTCTGAACTCCTGACCTCAGGTGATCTGCCTGTGTCAGCCTCCCAAAGTGCTGAGATTACAAGCGTGAGCCACTGCACCCAGCCAAGTTGAGTCTATTTTTATTCAAACGGTCTATTTTCTTAGCTCAGTGAAATTATTGTTGAAGCTATTTGTTTTAATTTATTCATATTTAATGCTCTGTACACATTTAAAATCTATCATCTTTTTAGTATAGTCTACCTATCCATATATAGCTATGATTTTGAAAGATAATTATGTATATTTCCAGGTAAAAGTTGAACATATTTGGATTTGCATTGACTCAACTATGAACTAAGTCAGTAACTATTAAATAAATATAAATATACAATTCAGATTCTAGAAATGTGGCAAATTTGAAAAATTTATAGAAAATTCTGATGATAAATGTAGAAATGCTAGAAAAAATAGAACACTTTAAATGAATAATTTATACTGAAAAAATAAAGAAACAAATGTGAGTTGAAATAAAGAAGGAACTCAAAGTCATAAGAGTTTGTAGCCCCATTTATCTACATGATTCATTTTTAAACTAGTCAAGACAATCCTAAGCAAAAAGAACAAAGCTGGAGGCATCACTCTATCTGACTTCAAACTACAAGGCTACAATAACCAAAACAGCATGGTACTGGTACCAAAACAGATATATAGACCTATGGAACAGAACGAGGCCTCAGAAATAATGCCACACATCTACAACCATCTCATCTTCAACAAACCAGACAAAAGCAATGGGGAAAGGATTCCCTATTTAATAAATGGTGCTGGGAAAACTGGCTAGCCATATGCAGAAAACTGAAACTGGACACCTTCCTTACACCTTATACAAAAATTAACTCAAGATGGATTAAAGACTTAAACATAAAACCTAAAACTATAAAACCCCTATAAGAAAGCCTATGCAATACTATTCAGGACATAGGCATGGGCAAAGACTTTATGATGAAAACACCAAAAACAGTTGCAACAAAAGCCAAAATAGACAAATGGGATCTAATTAAACCAAAGAGCTTCTGCACAGCAAAAGAAACTATCATCAGAGTGAACAGGCAACCTACAAAATGGGAGAAAAATTTTGCAAGCTACTCATCTGACAAAAGTCTAATATCCAGAATCTACAAGGCACTTGAAAAAATTTACAACAAAAAAACAACCTCATCAAAAAGTGGGCAAAGGATATGAACAGACACTTCTCCAAAGAAGACATTTATGTGGCCAACAAACACAAGAAAAAAATTCTCATCTTCACTAGTCATTAGAGAAATGCAAATCAAAACCATAATGAGATACCATCTCACACCAGTTAGAATGGCGATCATTAAAAGTCTGGCAATAACAGATGCTGGCAAGGTGGAGAAATAGGAGTGCTTTTACACTGTTGGTGGGCATGTAAATTAGTTCAACTGTTGTGGAAGACAGTGTGGCAATTCCTCAAGTATCTAGAACCAGAAATACCATTTTACCCAGCAATCCTATTACTGGATGTATACCCAAAGGATTATAAATATTTCCGCTATAAAGACACATGCACATGTATGTTTATTGCAGCACTATTTACAACAGCAAATACTTGGAACTAACCCAAATACCCATCAGTGATAGACTTGATAAAGAAAATGTGGTAAATATACACCATGGAATACTATGCAGCCATAAAAAAGAATGAGTTCATGTCCTTTGCAGGGACATGGATGAAGCTGGAAACCATCATCCTCAGCAAACTAACACAGGAACAGAAAACCAAACACCACATATGCTCCCCCATAAGTGAGAGCTGAATGATGCGAACACATGGACACAGGGAGGAGAACATCACACACCACAGCCTGTCTAGGGGTGGGGCCAAGGGGAAGGAGAACATTAGGACAAATACCTAATGTATGTGGGGTTTAAAACCTAGATGACTGGTTGATGGGTGCAACAAACCACCATGGCACGTGCATACCTATGTGACAAACCTGCACATTCAGCACATTTGCCAGAATTTAAAGTTAAAAAAAAAAAAAAGAAAAGAAAGAAAAGAAAATGGAGATGTTGTATGCATGATAAATGACAAAACTGCTGTGTAAAGGCACTTCACATGCACTGTGTAGATATAGAATTGTAGAATAGATGAGTGAGATACTGAAAGGGAAATTAGTAAATCGTGAGAAAGATATGGAGATAGTACATATAATTCCAGATAGAAGGAATAAAAAGCAATGTGAAAGAAAATGTAGACTGCCCATTTAAAGGAATTATTATGAAGAAAGGCTTGAAATAATGAGGAAAATGTTATATTTAAAGAGAACTTGGCAAAGACTTCTCTAGAAAAATCAAAAGTTCTGGTGTCTTAGATGATTCAAATTCAATAAGTTAAGGATAGGATCAATAAAAATAAAACCTTAAACAGCTACTTGGTGAAAATAGTGCATTAAAGAGCAAAATAAATAATAAAAATAAAAACTACAGAGAAAAGACAGAATAAGTATAAAGTATTTACACTGGTATTTACACTGATATTTACAGCAAACTAGAAAACAGAAAAGTAGAAGTTAGGAGGTAATTGAATGAGGATATATAAGCATCAAACAAGAAAATAAGCAAAATAGTTTTTAAAAATTAATGATATGTTCTTGCTGAAAGAACTGCTATAGGGCAGTCTCCAGTAATAAAATTAATTCCCAACACAAAGAATTGATAAATGCTTGAGGTGACAGATACCCCACTTACTCTGATTTGAACACTATAATTATACCTTATATTCCTATATGAAAACATCATACATATCTTACAAATAGTGCTACACCAACTTACATTATCACCAACAGTGAATAAGACTTCTCTTTTTACTACATCTTCACCAATACCTCTACATCTTGAGCATTTTGATAATTGCCTTTCTAACAGATGTGAGGAAATATCTCATATCTCATTGTGG
>NW_012115833.1:795188-815718 GCF_000951035.1 Colobus angolensis palliatus | reverse complement strand
CAGGGTGGTCTCGATCTCCTGACCTCGTGATCCGCCCGTCTCGGCCTCCCAAAGTGCTGGGATTACAGGCTTGAGCCACCGCACCCGGCCCTAAAACATTATTTTTAAAAATATATTTAGAAATGAATTTAAGCAAGGTAGCGAATAATTTTCACACTGGAGATGATAAAACATTGATGAAAGAAATTGCAGAAGACACAAATAAATGGAAAAATATCTTATGTTCATAAACTGGAAAAATTAATATGTCAAAATGTCCCTACTACCAAAAGCAATCTACAGATTCAATACAATCCTCATTAAAATTTCAATATGTTTTCTTAAAAAAGTACAAAAGACCCCGAATAACTCAATTTTGAACAAGAAGAATAAAGATGATGACATCACACTTTGATTTCAAATTATAATACAAAACTTTTGTAACTAAAACAACATGGCAAGAGCATAAAAGCAGACACATAGGCTACTGGAACAGAATAGCAAACTCAGAAACAAACAACACATATAGGATCTTCTATTTATTGACAGATTTTCCAAGAATACACAATGAGAAAATAGTAGTCTCGTTGACACACGGTGTGGAAAAAAACTGGATATCTACATATGAACAAATACTAATTTTTCCATTATTTTCTGATACACATTTAGCGTTTATAGAGTATGTTCACTTTTTATTTGTATTTATGTAAAAATAAAAATTGCATGATATCAGATATATCTATTCTGAATAAAATACAATAATAATGACATTTTTGAAACAGAATAACGTTAGTTTCTTAAACCTCTTAAATTTAGAGGTTAAGTCTCCAAAAAAATTAGAGAATTTTTAGATCAGAGTGACAAAAATGTGACTAAATATTAAAACTTCCAATTGTCACTAATAATTACTTTGAATGTTTAGGGATCAAATCATAAAAGAAAAAATTAAAAAATTGAAAGTTAATAATTCACACATAAAACTCAAGAATATTAAGAAAAATATATTCATCCCAAATAAAGACAAAGTATGAGAAAAAAAGTTGAAGAAAACAAAACAAACAAAAATAGAGCGAAAAGCATATTCTTTAAACAGATTAGTACGATAGGGAACTCATCAATTAAGAAAAGAAACAATGTCAAAAAATATTTTTTAAAAGTTTATACTGGGAAATGATAATAATACACGACAGAAAAATATGAATATCTTTCTGTATATTCATTCAGGAATATTTTATACACATACATATATATGTATTTACAAAATATATATAACTAAATACATTTACAAAATGTGAAAATGTGAATGCTTTGAAGAAATAGAAAATTTTCTAGTAAGGTAAAACTATAGTCACATTTAGTTCATTGAAATTTGAACACATAATCTTTCATTGCCAGTAATTGGAATTTACCTACCCTCCAAAATACAAAAATAAACGAATATACTACTTTTTGACATGTTTAAAGTAGCCTTTTATTTCTAGAAAAGGTGATCATAATTTTTACAACATTCTAAGGAATTCTAAAAATTTTTTAAAACACTAAAAATCACATCAGTGTCACAATGTCTATACAGCAAATCAAAATCTAAGTATTTGCACAGTACTTAGTGTAAAAACACAGTGCAAACAATTTGCTATTGTTTCAGAAATACAAATGTTACTAAACTTTACAACAACTTTTAATATTGCTATCAGTTTAATACCTTAAGAAAATAAAAGTTTTAAAACATCTCAATGCACAAAGATTATTTTTCAAAACTCCACTTTAATTTATGATTATACCTCTGGGAAAACAAAGAATATTATAGTAAATCTACCCAAACTTTCATAATGCGGTATCATGAATGGCAAATTCTTAAAATTTTCTTTATATTTAAAGCAAATCCAAAAATGTGCTCCATGATGATTCCAATTGAAATGTAGTTTCCTACTAGCACTATATAAAAGAGAATAGTAATCAACTTTTAAATTTTTTTTACTATGTTGAAAATAAAAATTAATATTCATAAATTTATTAGCTTGTACATTGACTATCAAACAAATATAGATTTACGTATTAGAATATCTAAGAGAATCCAGCAGGGTTTCTAGGAACAATATAAATGAACAACATTTAATGAGTGCTATGCATGAATAAATAAATATTTTCTGTGATCCAATTTACAATAGCACATAACAAGACACACTGCATGGTAGGAGTAAGTACAGAACATTCTGTATTTGTAAAACAAAATTCAATATATTAAATATGGCAGCTTCATTCATATGTTTTTAGGATAACAATATAATCTTTCCTAAGGATTCTACAGGGTTCTTCACAAACTTTTTTAATCCACATGCATACATTTTCCAAAAAGGCTAAGATAATTTTGAAAATTAAAAGCAATAAATGTGTCATGTGCACACAGATAATAACATGCTACAATGATGTAGCAATTTGTATGTGTTCTATTGGTTTAGGGATACAGCCTATACCAAAGACATGGAAGACAGAGACAGGGGACTGACACTTATTAATCTGGTACATAAGATATCACTGGAGACAGGTTGATTCTTAATAAATAGTTCTTAATAAATAGTTTAAGGTCAAATAGCAATCATAATAAGAATATATATAGAGAGAGAGACCACATGTCAGATGGGTAAAAATGCTAATATATTAAAATGCAAATATAAACAATAAAATCAACTCAACATAAATAGAGACTATGTACTATGTTAATGGAAAATATATATGCCCTAAAGCATACACAGATATCAGGCAGTTAGAGGAAAATGCACATCTTAATTCATTGTATATAGCAATATTATTTATTTTTATTCATTTTTATATTTTATTTTATTTTATTTTTGAGACAATGTCTCTCTCTGTCACCCAAGCTGGAGTACAGTGGCACAAGCTCAGCTCACTTCAACCTCCACCTCCCGGGTTCAAGCAATTCTCCTGCCTCAGACTCCCAAGCAGCTGGAATTATAGATGCCCACAACCATGCCTGGGTAATTTTTGTATTTTTAGTAGAGATGGGGTTTCACCATGTTGGCCAGGCTGGTATCAAACTCCTGACCTCAGGCGATCCACCATCCTTGGACTCCCAAAGTGCTGGGAATACAAGTGTAAGCCACCTTGTCTGGCCCTATATAGCAATACTATAAGGAATGTTCAATCCAAACCTTAGACTGAGTCAATGTGTTTGAAAAAATGTCAATCACAAAATTACTAATTATGGTATAGACAATTTCAATCACAAAAATACTAATTATGGTATAGACTATAGCATTTCGAATAATCAAGAAAACCTGCTGGACATAGTGGCATGTGCCTCTAATCCCAACTACTCGGGAGGCTGAGGCCCGAGAATCACTAGAACCTCACAGGTGGACGTTGCAGTGAGCCACGATTGCCCCACTGCCCTCCAGCCTGTGCGACAGAGCAAGACTATGTCTCAAAAAAGAAAAAAAAAAAAGAAAGAAAGAAAACCACAACCACTCACATTCCATTTGAAATATAGACACTAAATTGGAGGAAGTGATTTTAAAAGTTGAATTCCAAAGTACTAATACAGTTATGAAATCATGCATAAAATAATAAAATCTCAATTAGGGAATTGGAAATTCTAAAAGAATAAAATTTAAGTTT
The DNA here is from genome assembly GCF_000951035.1 of Colobus angolensis palliatus. Taxonomy (NCBI): domain Eukaryota; kingdom Metazoa; phylum Chordata; class Mammalia; order Primates; family Cercopithecidae; genus Colobus; species Colobus angolensis. The sequence goes on along the minus strand of NW_012115833.1, from coordinate 812,103 downwards.
TACATCCAAGAGACTGGAAAAAGAATGAAATGTGACATTAATTGTAGGTGATTACTGTTGAGAATGTCAACTGTTATATCTACTTAGCCATTTGGCAATTCCTAGAAAATTTGAAGGTAGTTATCTTACATGATCTATTAATTTTACATCTGATAACCGCACAATGGAGAAACTCTCTCACGCATATATAAAGATACATACAAAAGTGCTTTCTGTATTGTTAAAAGAAAAAGTGCTAGGAAAAAAATTGTCCTTAGTATATGATGCAAGGCAGCAGTTATTAATATATTCATTGTATGATACATAATTTTAAATCAGTGAAGTATATATACATGTATCAATATGTTTTATTTCATAATAATTTTGAACAATAAATGAAAGTTTAAAAAGGCTATAAAATATAATACAGTATAATAGAAATGTTATAAATTTTACAACACAGTAAACAGTAATACATACTGGAGACAGAATTTTTGTATTTCTAAGGAACTAATGTTAATTAGAAGGAAAAACTTACACTTCAGAATAATAGTAACTTGAATTGGAAAAATAAAGGGGGAGTGATAGGTCTGTTTATAGCTGTATCCGTTACAACTTATTCTTTGAAAATTACAGTACTGTAGCAAATGTGGCAAAATGTTAACATCAACTATATATCTATACATATGTATATAAAGATAATATGTTTATCTGTTACATATCTTTTGAGCTTTCTACATATTCAGTAGATTTCACAACTTGAATGAAGTGGAATATGATGGTACATACCTTCAGGTTGTTGTATTCTTTGAATATAATCTTGTGTACTGTTCAACTAAAATAAAAGAAAGAAATATACTATAAAATCCAACCCATCAATGAACTTATTCCACAATATTAAATTTGATACTGAGAGCATAAATTCCTAGACCCTGGAAAAATTAATGTGAAAAGTCTAAACATATTAATTTTAAAAATTAATTTGAAACTCATCCCCCATTCTCCAGTTCAAAGACATTCTCCGAGCATTGAAATCACCTTAATGGCAATTTTCAAATAAAAACTAAATGAATTACAGTATATCAAAATGATATAATACTATGTACTCTCCTTGCCCTGAATAGAGAAAAAACTTCTCACATACTACATTGTAATAATTTTCACAATATACTGAATTTTTTTTTTTTAAAGGCAAGGTGCAAAATAATGTTTTGGATACGTTATTACTTTAAGTAATTTCATATTGACTGAGAAATAAACTATAAAAAATAGATATACAAGTTGGTTTATTTTATTAACATTTTATTGAAGCCTGACTACTTGAGTATGAAAAAATTATGAGATATGTTGAAGCATGAAACCATCTGCTATTGAAAATCTATCTTTGCTTGGTAATTTCCTGGTGTCAATGTCTCTGGTGATGTACTAAATTATAGGAGATCTGAAGTATGGAGATTTAACAACTCTCTAATTAAAAACTGCAGCATTTGTGCAACAGATGAAGACTATTTCAGAATAAATTAATATCAATAAAAACCAAGAAACTAGCCGGGGTGTTTTGTGGGAAGCTGCCAGAGCAGTCATGAGGGGTAGAACAATTTGTTTCATGGCAATAGCAGCACAGAAAGTATACATTGACTACCAGTATCAATTAGAAGAAGTTAATGAGATGTAAAAAGCAACATAAAAAAACAGGTATCCTAGGACCCTCCAACTTTTGATTAAACAGAGAAACTAAATTCTTTGTGGTGAATAACACAGACAATGTATTAAAGCTTAATGAACAAATGCACTATCAAAGGAAAATAAATGTAACAACTTATTTACATATGATTAGATTGCAAACAGCAGGGAAAATGTATCTAATAAGGAGAATCTTTTTACTTCTTAAATGCTGAATATCAATAAATATTTTGGAAATTTGGCATATAGTAAACCCATGCATGCTGAAAATTATTCACAAAGAAAGTTCATGTATGAATGCACATAGATTAAAAGATAATTTGTTTCATCTCAGACTTTGTGAAATATAATGAAATACTGAATTACATACTTTGCTTCAAAAACATTACTATGAATTGAATATGTAGATTTAAAAAAATTGCTTGTAGTAAAGTGATACCTTGGAAACTAAACATGAATCTTGCACTCTACTTTAAAAACTTTAAAATTGATGAACTGATAAACTTAATTTTCTCAGTTCTTTGTTTCCTGAGTAACACTTCATAAATAAATATATTTAAATAAATACATGCTCTTAAAATAAGCAATTAATACATTAGTTAACAGCAGAATTTAATGATTGCCTATGACAACTGTCATAGAAAGCATTACAACAAGGAACTTAACAGAGCTTCTTTTCATAATGTAACTGAAAACCTCTTAGTGTTTATAAAAAGTGGTGAAACAATGTGGATGGAACTGAAGGATATGGTGTTAAATGAAATAAGTCAGGCACAGAAAGACAAACTTTACATGTTCTCATTCATTTTTGAAATCTAAAAATAAAAACAAGTGAATTAATAGAGATGGAGAATAGAATGATGACTGCAAGAGGCTGAGAAGGGTAGTGGGGGATGGAGGTTGGGGGAGTGGAGATTGTTAATGGATACAAAAATACATTAGACAGAATGAGTAGGATCTCAACAGGGTGACTACAGTCAACAAAACTTTATTGTACATTGGGGCCGAGCGCGGTAACTCTAACCTGTAATCCCAGCACTTTGGGAGGCTGAGGCGGGCAGATTGCTTGAGGTCGGGAGTTCGAGACTAGCCTGGCCAACATGGTAAAACCCTGTCTCTACTAAAATACAAAAATTAGCTGGGTGTGGTGCTGCACACCTGTAATCCCAGCTACTCAGGAGGCTGAGGCAGGAGAATCACTTGAACTGGGAGGCAGAGGTTGCAGTGAGCCGAGATCGTGCCACTGCACTCCAGCCTGGGCGACAGAGCAAGAGTCTGTCTCAAAAAAAAAAAAAAAAAAAAGAAAAGATTTAAAAATAACTAAGTGGGCCAGGCATGGTGGCTCACACCTGCAATCTCAGCTATTTGGGAGGCCGAGGCAGGCGGATTGCTTGAGACTGGGAGTTCAAAACCAGCCTGGCCAACATGCTGAAACCCTGTTTCTACTAAAAATACCCAAAAAATTACCCTGGGTGTGGTGGTGCAGGCCTGTAATCCCAGTTACTCCAGAGGCTGAGGCAGGAGAATCACTTGAACCTGAAGGCAAAGGTTGTGGTGAGCTGAGATCGCACCACTGCAGTCCAGCCTGGGTGACAGAGTGAGACTCTCTCTCAAAATAATAATAATAATAAAAAAGAGTATAATTGGAATGAATGTAACACAAAGAAAGGCTAAATGCTTGATGCCCCATTTATCCAGATGTGATTATTACATATTATATGTCTATATCAAAATATCTTGTATACCTCATAAATATATACACCTACTATGTACCCACAAAAATTAAAAATTAAGTTTAAAAAATATTAGATATAATATGGAGGATCTAGTGTTCTCTCACATTCTTTAACTAAAAGGTAAATTCCTTTAAAATAGCACTCAAGAGACTTTGTCTTTTGGCAACAATAGGCAAAACACACAGAGTTATCATGGCGGTGAATAATTATGAGGCCAATGAACTGAGTAAAAATGGACAACTAATTGGTTGAAATATTCTAATATGTGAGACAGTGGCATTTATATTTAAACACTGCTTGCAAGTTATCGAGTTTTGCAAACATATATATCCTTCACATTAGCAGATATGAAATAGTTGAAAAAAATACATAAAACACATGGGAAATAAAATAATCTATAATGCGTGGGAATTAAGCACAGCTAAAAGACCAGAAAAGTTTTATTAGAAATTAGAATGAACAAAAATAATAAGACATTAGAAACTTTATGAAGTAAAAGAGTCCCATTTTTGTTTTCTTTTTCTTATTTGTATTTTTACAAGGGATGGCAGACATCTTATGCATTCAGTACTTGATTTTGAACTAATAAATTAATGAAAAACAACTTGGTATGGTAACCAAGAAAGCAAATATAAAAGACACCGCACAAAGTAATTGCATGACCTTGGAAAGATAACTTAATTTCTCTGTGACTCCATGAATTGTGCTCACTGACAAAAGAATAAAGCAAATATGGACAAATGTTTTTAGTTTTTTCTGCTAATTAAAGGAATAACTCATTTCAGGAAGTTGAGGTTACTGGATAAAATAAATTATTTAATATTAATTCTTTTTTTTGACTCATTCTCTGTTTTCCATTATTACTTTCAGGATATTAAAATTATATCTTTGGGATAGACATTTTCTGAATGTTGCTTCTGTCAAAATGCATTGTTTTAAATTACAGTCATTTTTTTTCTTCTTACCTCTAAGAGCACCTATTGCCATACAGAATCTGGAACTGAGATTCGGTTCTGAGAATTAAGAGAGATATGACTTTAGTGGTGATAAAAGTTTCAAGTAAATTATTGAATTTTAAATAAGTAGTTTAACACAAATTGTTTTTAGCAGTAATTCTCATCAATTTTATAAACAAAGAAACAAAAACCGCCACTCTATTGTCTTATTACAAATTATCCAATAATTTCATTCTTCTCTTTTTTTATGAAAAGAGTAAATTTTATAGCTGTTTTTCTAAACCACTTACAGGTTTTTAACAAGTCTTGTAATTTCGTGCTTAATCTTCAGGACACTTAATTAGTAAAAAGAAAATTTGCTTATTTGAGTTTAAGACTAAAATCTTTTGACTTTGAATTAAAAAAAAAATTCCCTTAATTTCCAATTTCTTTATTCTTTTAAAAGTCAACTTGCTTTTCATTATAAAATGCTTATTTATTATGCATCTTACAACTGTGTTTTAAAATTATTACCTTGTTGAAAACCAAATTAAGTATATTTTTAAATAAACCTTTAAAAATTTTGGAAGAATTATATATACAGAGAATTTATGAAGCTAGTATGGAGAGTTTCCATAACTCCCACACCTATTTTCCCTTATTATAAACATCTTCCATTAGTTTGGTACATTTATCACAATTGCCAAATTATTAGCTAAAATCTATAATCAGTTTTCCATAGTTTCTATATACCTTGTTTTTGTTGTTTGTTTATTTCAAAATTCCATCTGGGATATCACACTACATTTTAGATGTCATGTGTGCTTAGGATTCTCTTGGCTGAGACAGTTCCTCAACTTTCATTGGTTTTGTTAAACTTAACACTTTTGATGAGTACTGGTTACTATTTTACAGGATATTTCTTAACTGAAATTTTTTGGGATGTATTTTTGGCACAGGATACTTTTGGTGCCTCTTTGCCAGCCAGAAATCTCTGCGGTCCCCAGGACCTCTTCCGGGGCTTTGCTCAGACCCACTAGGCTTGCTCTGCCCACTCGGCTGGGCAGGCTGTGCTCAGCTCGTGCTACCTGCCCGGATCCCATGCCCATCAGGCCCCTGTTCTCAGACCCAGTCCAGGTGTGCCGCCTTGAATGTCTTCTATCTACCTTGGGTGCTGGCGTCTGGACTAGGGGAGTGCAGTGGTGCCCAAAAACTCAGAGATGCCAGTAACTGTGGGGCCCCAAGGGGTGTTACAGCTTTTGTTCAGAGACTCCCAAGGTCTGAGCCCCAGAGAATTGTTACAACTTACATTCATTCCTTCTGCCTGTAGCTTCAGAGGACAGAGATTGTCATAGCTCCTTCAGTCCCACTGCCCAAAGCTTGGTGAATGGGAGCATGTGGCACCATTGCTTTTTCTCCCCAGTTGCTCAGTGAGTGGGAAGGAGGATTACAGTGTTACAGCTCTTTTTGCACAGGCTGTTCAGAGGATTCCAGGTTCTTGTCCCACGTCCAAGAGGAATGAGGTACTTGGACACCAGAGAGGGAGTAAGGTGAAGGGTTTTATTGAATGACAGACATAAGAGCTCTCCACATGAGAGGGCACCCAAAGTGGAAAGCCCTCTGTGAGAGAGGGGGATCAGAAAGCCGGTAACCCAATATGTGGCTGAGTCAAGGTTTTTATGGGCTCAGAATGGGAGAGTTTATGCTGATTGGTCCATGGGCAGGCTTGGTAAAAGCACTATTTGATTGGTTAAAAGGCATCGAGGAAGTTCTCATTCCCGTGGTGAACTCTACGGAAAAGGGGCAGTTCAGTTACCAGGCTTCAGGCTTTAAATTGTCTTTGGTTTGAAGGTCAGGTTTCACCAGGGACCAACCTTTGTCTGCCTAGGAATTTGCCTCCTGCTGCTATCATTTTCACATGATTGAAATGAAATTACAGATATTTCGAAGGAAGACTACAGACAACGTGTGTCATTCTCATCACATCATATTATCTCAAGGGTATATACAATCAACATAATTTATTAGGATTTTCCACTAGAAAGCTATATTTCCCCTCTTTCTGTATGGAACTGTTTATGGAGAAGGTACCAAGTGCAGGCCACACTTAAGGGTAGTAGTTATGTACCACCTTCTTGAGAGCAGAATGCCTGCATAAGTTATTCAGAATTCTTCTGCAAGAGAGATTTGTGTCATGTCCTCTATTTATTTATTTAAGCAGCTATTGATATCAGTATGCATATGGACTCATGGGTATTTTATACATTAGGCTATTACTTTGTCCCGCAAAATATTTCAACTTTGTAAATTCTCTCAATTGGCTCCTGTGTTTCTTTGCTCTAACCCCCATCTCTGAGAAGTTGTTTGGTTAATTTGTTTGATTGTTTTTAACACTTCTTTCTGGTAGCATGTGATGCCTCAGACTTTTGCTGTATGTATATTGCTGCAGAACTATAACCATTTATTTTTCTAAGGAGGTTTGGTTGTTTATATTGAGGAAAGGTATTAGAAACCAAGATTTATGCACAAAATGTAATTTTATTATCTTATCTGAGTTAATTTCTTTTGCATCTAGTGATCTTTTTCATTCTTTATTCTCTGTGACTTCAATTATATAATATTCAACTGTTATTATCTATTGAGATTATAAACATTTGAATCAGTAAAACAATGATTTTATGTTTACTAAGTACTGCTGCAAACAATTGAAGAAACTGTGCTTTATTTAAATGAACTTCAAGTACAATTAAGAGCTTAAGACAAATTCCTCCTCTTCATTTTAATAGATTAGATATTTTAGAGTGAGCCTCTATTTTCTTACTTACACATGTATATCAAAAGACTTTAAGAGCTAGTATTTCTGTTCCCAAATTTTCTCCCCTGAATGCAAGCAAAATTCTACTGTTGAGTCTAGATTCCTAAAGTATTATGATTAATGTGTAACCTTAATCAAAGTTTAAAAGTGACTTCTAGTTTAAGTAGTATATTATTAACACCTGTTGCTTTAACTTCTATCAATTTCCTACTAAAATTAAAAAATATATTGTTGAAATATAAGCAATGTTAAAACTCACAGATAAAGCTGAATAACTAAAATGTACATATAATGTTAAAATACAAAATGAATCTTCACTAAGTGTTAAGGCATAGAAGAGAAGTTAAAAATAAAACTTTTTTTTTGTATTCAAATAAAAGATATATAATAACTTTACAATTCTTTCCCTCCTTAGTAAGACAAAAATTATGATGTGTCCATGGAAGATCTAATGTTTTTTTCAACAGTTGCTCTCATATTTCTTCCTAAAGCTTTTTTTAAATTTTGTCCACTTTCATTCATTTATCGTTTTGATTTTAATTAACAGCTCAAGCTGTGTTTCCTTGAGGAGACTTGCCAGAGTATTTTCCCTAGTGAATAAGCTAAATATTCTGTAATATATTATTCTAAATATTTCCTTAAATGTATATAGTACAATCCAAAATTATCATGCTTACTTAGTACCTTTATTCTTCTACTAGATTACAAATTCACTGAAGAAATAGCATCTGTCTTATTCACTATTATATTCCTTGTATATCAATGTATCCCTGGTATAACTAATAAGTGAATAAACAAAGTAAAATATAAGAATCTAAATATTAAACAGCATTCAAAAATAATTAAAATTATTTATGCATTAATATCAGAGACCAGTTATAAGGTACTCACTGTGATCAGTTTAATGTGTACAAATTTACCCTTAGTAGGATCTCTTTGACTAAAAATTTCAATCACTTTCTACACTTCCAGCAATGGTTAAGCTTTGAAACAAAAACATTGATCCCAGAAAATGCTTCATTATGGAAGGTAGATCATACTTTAAATGATTTTTAACTTTTACTTAATGTCATTCCCCTACCTAGACTTACAGTTGATATTATCAAAAGTGAAATTGAGACTTCATTTAATAAGTACATTTTTTAAATTTTTTGTGTGTGCCCTAGGAGTTCTCAAATATATTCAATCATAAACCGTTTTTCTTGCTTTAAGTATTGACTGTAATTCTCACCAAAAAAAATGTATTCCAGAATATGAAGTAAAGAGACTCCTTAAGATGAAGACTTTGTACTTATGTGTTGATTTTTTAATTCAATGTAATTTTTTGCATCTATTTCTTTTAAAATTTACCTTATAGTTTCAAGTAGTCTTATTAACATTTTTAATTTTGTAATCCATTGTACACTGCTATCCTTCTCAAATCTATATATCTAGCAAAATTGAACAGTATATTGCATTTAGCTTATTGATAATATTATTGAGTGGGAAGCTACAAACGACAACAACAAAAAAACGGGTCAAATAGCATACAAATAGAGAGTTTCCTCCATGCCTAATTAATTTATTAATCATGAGGAAACTACTTTCTCAGATCCAGAAACAGCTTTTTTTTTCTTTTTGTTCTTTTTTTTTTTTCTTTCTTTTCTGTAATAAGGCCCTGGTTTTCAATCAATGGACCCTGTAATAAAAATGGAAATAGCTTTTTTCTTTGATGTATTTTTCATGAACCATAGTAATTTTTGTTTGTTTGTTTTTTTGTTTTGTTTTGTTTTTTGACACAGAGTCTCTCTCTGTCGCCCAGGCTGAAGCGGCGTGATCTCTGCTCACTGCAAGCTCCGGCTCCCGAGTTCACGCTGTTCTCCTGCCTCAGCCTTCGGAGTAGCTGGGACTACAGGCGCCGGCCACCACGCCCGGCTAATATTTTCTTTTCTTTTTTTTTTTTTTTTTTTTTTGTATTTTCAGTAGAGACGTCGTTTCACCGTTTTAGTCAGGGTGGTCTCAATCTCCTGACCTCGTGATCTGTCTGCCTCGGCCTCCCAAAGTGCAGGGATTGCAGGGATTACAGGCGTGAGCCACCGCGCCTGGCTGAACCATAGTAATTTTTAACCCTAGTGATATTTTCTTTTTCTAGATACCCACTTACCATCGTTTTAGAAACAATATAGTTAAAACTTTTCTATTCACAAATATCAGTTTCAAGGCCACACTCACCAGATGTCTACTTGAGTGTAGCATTTGAGAATTTCATTTCTGTAAGTAGCACCGTCATTCACTTAGAAACTGTGCTTCATTATACGTTTTTCACTTTATATTATGTTCTATATGATTTTGCTTATTCGTTTTTTCAAGTCATGATTTTTCTTCAAGTTTCTGCTTAAGTATCACCTCCTTACTTTTCCAACACCATCTGGATAAGTAAGTAAACACTACTCTGTATCTCATTGTATCTTTGCCTATCTTTATCTGAACTGATAATATTGTATTTTAAAGATTTATGTATCTTCTTTCTTATTAAACCATGAATTACTTTTGGGCCAAGCTTGGGATCACATTTTTATGAAAACTGACTTTATGCAAACTATTTTACTCAGCATTTTATCTAGTTTACATTATTTGACACAATGATGAATGACATTTTACTTCCATACAGGTGAGGTATGGGATTATTGGGATAATAAATGTGTTCAAAGACTTGGTGGTCTTTGAACCACAAAGTCTATTTGACTCACAACATGTGACTCTAGCGATCACATTGTTTGTCATTCAGGTGTATTATTTTACAAACAAGGCAAAAAATATTTACAGAGTAAATTAGAACATAAAATATTAAATCAAATGATATGAGGCCAAGAATGGTTATTCTACTTTCTGCAAAAGTTATGAATAATTCTACTTCATCCAAGAGATAATATGTTCTAGGTCTTTTGTAGGGTCTGTTATTTTTAGACTGAAGGAGTAAAGAAAATGTTAGAAAACAATGTAGAAATGTATACAGGTAGTAGGCAATACTTTTAAGATTTAACAATATATGCATTTGATCCAAAGAAACATCATTTTACACTTAGTTTATTCAGTTTATCAGGTGTGAAGCATATACTTTGTCAATCCCACCTGTTCCAAAAACATTAGATTTATCACTAGTTCTGTCTACTGACCCTACATACTATTAATTACTCTATGAATTATCTGATTTGCATATCAGTTAACAGTAACAAATATTGAATTCACAAGGTCCTAAACAAATAATTCTTTAGTCATTTTTACAAATTAAGCCAGATTATTTAACAGTACTTAATTATTGCTTACCCTGTATTAGATCTTTATAGGTAGTGATGAAATAGTGGTGAACAAAGGGTTAGGGTGGTATCTGGTTGCCTGAAGCCTGTATTTTAATAAAATCTAAAGATATTAAATATATAAAAATAAATATTATAAGGCTAAAGAGGTATCATAAGGTATTATTTTTCTTTTTATAAATAATTTTAACTTTTATTTTAGATTCGGGGGTACATGTGCGGGATTTTTTTACATAGTATGTTAGGCCATTCTTATATTGCTATAAAGAATTACTTGAGACTGAGTAATTTATAAAGAAAAGAGGTTTAATTGGCTCCTGGTTCTGCATGCAGCACAAGCATGATACTGGCATCTGCTTGGCTTCTGGGAAGGCCTCAGGGAGTTTTTACTCAAGTTGGAAGTCAAAGCAGGAGGATGTAAGTCACATGTCAGGAGCAAGAAGAGTGTGTGGGGGAAGTGACACACACTTTTCAATAACCAGATCTTGCAAGAACTCACTCACTTTCAGGAGGACAGCAAGCAATGAGGGATCTGCCTCCATCACTCAAACCCTCTCACCAGACCCAGTTTCAACACTGGGACTATGATTCAACACGAGATTTGGTGGGGATACAGATCCAAATCATATCACTTGAGAATATTTTGTGATGCTGAGGTTTGGAGTATGATTAATTGGATCACATGAGTACTGAGCATAGTATCCAATAGGTAGTTTTTTGGTTTTTTTTTTAACCTTTGCCCCACTCCTATCCTCTTCCCAAGTATTTTTCACTGATGGGATGTGTAGATTGATGATTCATATATGATGCATAAGGATATGTCATGGTAATATCAATAATAAAAACAAACTCATTAACTTAAAATATAAAGGTTCAGTTTTTATATAAACATCTGTCAGTTTCAAGCTGGCTGTGCGTTCTGCTTTGTGTTACCTTTACTATTGGACCCAGGCAGATGGAGCAGCCACTGTTGAAAACTTGTCTGTTCTCTTTGGCTAATTAAAGAGAAAGAGAGACTGGTGGAGGATGATAAATTGAGTATTGACCATTATCACTCATATTCCATTGTCCAAAGTAAGTTTCATGACAACACCTAATGTAAACTCAGTTGAAAAGAAAATTTTAAGATGTGCATCAAAGAGAATCAGACCATTCTTGAGGAGTATTAATGCCCACCACAAAGATTTTTAATCTGAGCACATGTAAACGATGGGATAGATGAAGTTATAGAGACATTCTAAATGAGAATAAGCTTTGGAACTCAGATCAAAGTTCTGATTCATTTTCCTGGTGAAATTTTGAAAATTTTCAATTTCTTATAATCATTTACAGATAGTAGTTAAATAGAGAAAATAACTTAAGTTTTCTTTGAAGTATTTTTTTCTCCTATCTTTTATTTTAGTCCAGGAATCCCAGATATATCAGTCATAATATTGAACACTAAATATGTTCTGAGTCACCAAATGACCTTGGCAACATGTGAGAAACTTATAGCCAATTAATTGTAGATGAGTTTATAGGAGATACAGAAAGTGATTTCAAGAGATCATCTGTGAAAAACTAATATATTTTACTATTTAATTTTTCAAACATTTATGACTTTGATTCATCATCTATTGTGTGCCTATGAAATTTTTGGTAAATAAAAATTGTGTTACTGGGATACAAATAAGACACACTTAAAAATATTTTGCAAGAAAAGAAATAATGAATACACCCATTCCTAGTGGATGGATTTGTCTTCTAAATAGGGGTAAACCATTATCACAGAACCCCAATATGAATTAAAATTAACAAACAAAATAAAAAATAACCTTACAAACAGAAAAACACAAGCTTCTGAGGAAAATAGTAGACTTAATGTAATTAAGAATCATTAATCTGATTCAGAAATAGGTTAGAAGAGCAATTTTATATGCAAACATACACAGAAAAATAACTACATGGCATTCTCCCCTTTATTGTGATTTATTTCACAAGTTAGTTTCATCTCTATTATTAAGGACTTACCACGATCTGTATGGAAAAGTACTCTTTTCCCATTTTATTACTGAGATTGTAACAAATATTTGCATATTGTAAGGACAGAATTATAGAGATGTGCAATTTTAGTTTAGTTCAGTTTCATTTTAATTCAGTTTTGTTAAAAAACAAAATATTTTCCTACTTTTATGTGGAATGGCCTGTGTGGGCTTTCTGATTGTGGTGATATTTCCTTTGGGCTTATTTTTTTCTTTTTCGTTTGTTTTTGATACTTCCCCATTTGGACTAAATCTCCTTGGAATTCCTTTGGTATAGATTAGTGAAAAGGTCCTGAGGCTGCTTTTGATTTGAGACAGGTTTCATTGACTGATATATTTATATGACTGGATACACAAGCTTTTCAAAATTTGTATAAATGTAAGGATCTCAAGTGCAATTTTGTTGCATGGATATATTGTGTAGTGGTGATGTCTAGGCATTTAGTATATCCATCACCCAAATAATGTGCCTTCTACCCAATAAATAATTTCCATCACTCATCTCTCTCTCACCTCCCCTAACCCTTTGAGTCTTCAATGTCTATAATTCCACAGTCTATGTTCATGTATACACATTATTTAGCTCCCACTTATAAGTGAAAGCGTGCAGTATTTGTCTTCCTGTGTTTGAGTCTCACTAAGATAATGGCCTCCAGTTCCAAATGTATTGCTGCAAAATACATGATTCTATTGGTTTTTATGGCTTAATATCATTCCATTGTGTATATACACTATATTTTATCTAATTATCTGTTGATGGACAATTAGCTTGCTTTTGCATCTTTGCTTGTGTGAGTAGTGCTGTGATAAACATATGAGTGCAGTTATCTTTTAGTTGGAATGACTTATTTTCTTATAGGTAGATACCCATTAGAGGGACTGCTGGATTGCCATTACTTTTGATGGCAAAAACTGCAATTACTTTTGCAGCAACCTAATATTTTGAGTTCTTTGAGAAATCTCCATTCTGTTTTCCATGGAGGTTATCTTAATTTACATTCTTGCCAATAGTGGATTAGAGTTTCTTTTTCTTCACATTCTGGCAATATGTGTTATTTTTTCACGTTTTACTAATAGCCATTCTGACGGGTAGGATACTATCTCATTGTGTTTTTAATTTGCATTTCTCTAACGATAGTGATGTTGAACATTATTTCATATGCTTGGCCATTTGTCTTCTTTTGAACATTTAAGTAAAAATTGTGCATATTATGTACAATATGTCACTTTGAAATATCTATATATTGTGAAATGGCTAAACTGAGCTAAATAACATAAACATAACCTCACATATTATTATTTGTGGGAAGAACACTTATCTATTCTGTTAGAGATTTTCAAGTATACAAGACATTGTTATTAAATATAGTCACTATATTTATGCTATATCTTAACCAGTCTGTACATTACTGATTCTTACTTGTGTTATCCAATGTGATATTAATCCTGAGTCACGGTTCTACCCACACACACACAAACACTCACACTCCAACACACACTCACATTCTAACACACACACAGAGTTAAAAACTTTGCAGCAAATATAATTTGTATGTTAAAGGATTTATAAGTAGACTGACCATATAATTTATTCTCTAAGTTGAGACATTTTAAAGAATAAAAGAGCACCAGAGAAGCAATAATTCCAAGACCACAGGCCTAAACCAGGATTATTGCTAAGGGAGGAGTCAAAAACAAAATAAATGTCTTTGATATAGTGTTCTCTTGATTTCTATTTTAATCTTAGTATATTCACTCTAAACCTTTCAGGTCAATACAGAATTGAAATTGCAACTTAAAATGTAGTGTCTTTCACTCAAATATATTCTTTCCCTTTTTTTGATTTAGCACATAAATGAAAAAAGCAACAACAAATCAACAATATTTTATCACATAAACTCATTTAAATAGAAAATATAAAGAAGATAGAAAATGATAAAGAGTTCTACCAGCTTATAAAATAAGAAAATAAGTCTATATCTTAAAAATGCTAGGTGAAACCCTTTCTCTATTAAAAATACAAAAAAGTTAGCTGGACGTGGTGGAGGATGCCTGTAGTCTCAGCTACTGGGGAGGCTGAGGCAGGAGAATGGTGTGAACCCGGAAGGCAGAGCTTGCAGTGAGCTGAGATCGTGCCACTGCACTCCAGCCTGGGCAACAGAGTGAGACTCTTGTCTCAAAAAAAAAAAAAAAAAAAAAAAAAAGTCTGTTTTCTCCTCATTTCTTCTCTACATTCATAGAATAATTTCCTATTCATGGGAAATTTATTTAAATTTAGGTGTTCCATTTGTTTTTATTTTATTCAGCATCTTGCCGTCTTTCTTTTAAGATTTTTTTTTCAATTGTTCCTATTCTAAAATAAATAAATTTTATTTTAGTCTAGCTTTATTTGGTAAAGATTGTTTATTGCTACTAGCAATGTTGATACCATCTTTTAAATTAGTATCACCTCCAAACTCAACAAAATTACTGTTCATAGCAATTCTAGGGAATAATATGGCAGCTGAAATCACAATGCCAAACTTTGTAAGAATGCTGTTTAATTAAATACACTTTCTGTTTAAATAAATTTAACCTGTATTTTCAGAATATTTTATTTTTCAGTACACATTTAAGTGCAGTTATGACTGATTTTTATGTGTTCGATGAAATCTGGTAAGCTAAAATTGTTGGCATATATAGTGAAATATATTCCATGATTCATAAAAATCACTCAGAAACATTTTATAATTTTGAATACAATTCACAATTTCAGTCTATATAATTATGAACAATCTGAAGGGAACTGTTCTGTTCTTTTTATCTTGCAGTATTGAGACTCTCTATATATTCAACAACAACTCCCCTTTAAAAATTCTCCCAGCCCTTTTCTAAGAGTTTAATGATTTTAGATACCACATGGAAGTATAACAGGCAGTATTTGTCTTTTTTGTTACTAACTTATTTCATGCAGCATAATATCCTCAAGCTTCATCCATGTTGTAGCATATAACAGGAATGAGCTCTCTTGGAAGGCTAAATAATATTGCATAGTATGTGTATATCACATTTCACATTTTCTTTATCCATTCATCTGTTGATGGGCATTTTGGTTGCCTATATCTTGGCTATCATGAATAATGCTGCAATGAATATGGGTTTGCAAACATTTCTCTGGGATTCTGCTTTCAATTCTTTTGGATATATACTTAAAAGTGGGATTGCAAAATTATGTGGTAATTGTATTTTTAAATTTTTGCTGAATATTTGCACTGCTTTCCATAGTGGTTGCACTGTTTTATATTCTCACCAAACGTGCCCACATATTCCAAATTCTCCACATCCTTGCCAACACTTGTAAGTTTTTGTTTTTTAGATAGTGCCCATCGTAAGGAGCATGAAGTAATATTGTGTGGTTTGGTTTGTATTGCTATAGTGATTACTTATGTTGGGCATTTTTTTCGTATAATGTATGCCATTTGTATGTTTTTTTTTTTTTTTTTTTGAGGCTAAGTATTGCTCTTGTCCCCCAGGCTGGAGTGCAATGGCATGGTCTTAGCTTATTGCAACCTCCGCCTCCTGGGTTCAAGTGATTCTCCTGATTCATCCTCTCGAGTAGCTGGGATTACTGGTGTCTGCCACCACGCTTGGCTAATTTTTGTATTTTTACTAGAGACGGGGTTTCATCATGTTGGCCAGGCTGGTCTCGAACTCCTGACCTCAGATGATCCACCTGCCTCGACCTCCCAAAGTGCTGGGATTACAGGGGTGAGCTACCGTGCTCGGCCTTGTATACCTTCTTTAAAGGAAATGTCTTTCCAAGTTCCCCCTTGTTTTATTTGAATTTTTGTTGTTCTTGAGTTGTAGAATATATGTAGTTATTAACTAGGTATCAGCTCTTTATTAGATATACAGTTTCCAAGCAATTTTTCCCCTTCTGTGAGTCACTTTTTCACTGTGTTAATTGTTTTATTCTCTGTAAAAAATTGTTTTTAGTTTGTTGTAATTCCACTTGTCTATGTTTGGTTTTTCTGTCTGTGCTTTTGGTATCACATGCAGGAAATCATTGCCAAATCCAATGTCAGGAGGCTTTTACTTTATGTTTTTTCTAAGAGTTTATAGGACTAGGTCACATGTTTACTTCTTTAATCTATTTTGTGTTAATTGTTATATATAATCTAAGGCGAAGGTCCAACTTCATTATTTTATATGTAGATATACAGTTCTTCTAACATCATTTGTTGAAGAGAGATGATCATTTTCCCATTATATAATGCTGACATTTTAGTTGAAGATCATTTGACCATACACACAAAGGTATATTTTGGTGTATGGCATTGGTCTATATGCCTGTTTTTATCTAATTACCAAACTATTTGGTAAATATATCTTTGTGATATCTTGTGAAGTCACAAAGCATAAGGCCTTCAACTTTGTTTTTTCTCAAGTTTTTTCTTTTTTTTTTTTTTTT
>NW_012115833.1:778249-795008 GCF_000951035.1 Colobus angolensis palliatus | reverse complement strand
CAGGCGCCCGCCACCTCGCCTGGCTAGTTTTTTGTATTTTTTAGTAGAGACGGGGTTTCACCATGTTAGCCAGGATGGTCTCGATCTCCTGACCTTGTGATCTGCCCGTCTCGACCTCCCAAAGTGCTGGGATTACAGGCTTGAGCCACCGCGCCCGGCCGGTCCTTTGTAGTTTTATATGAATTTTAGGATTTTAAAAATTTCTAAAATAAGTGCATTAGGAATTTGCTAGAAATTATATTGCATCTCTGGTTTACTTTGGGCATGGACATTTGACAATATTAGATCTTCCAATCTGTGAACACAAGATTTCTATCCATTTATTAGTGTCTTTAATTTCTTTCAGCAATGCTTTGTAGCTTTAACTATAGAAGTCTTTTACCTCCTTTGACACATTTGTTTTTAATTTTTGTGATTCTATTGTAAACATCAAATTTTCTTCTTGGCTTATTCATTCTAAGTGTATGTACATGCAACTAATTTACACATAATGACTTTGTATACTGAAACTGCTAAATTTATTAGCTCTTATAGTATTCCACTGGAAGGGGGTTTTCTACACACAGAATTATGTAATTAGCAAACAGAGATAATTCTACTTCTTTCTTTCTTATTTAGATGACTTTTATTTCTTTTTCTTGCCTGATTGCTGTGGTTGAGACTTCTAGTATATTGAATAGAAATGGTGAGATTAGACATACATTTATTGTTTCTGATCTTAAAGGTAAATAGTTTTAACCACTGAGAATAAAGTTAGATGTGAACATATTTTGGCCTTTATTATATTGAAGTAATTTCCCTCTATTTCTACGTCGTTGAGTGTTTTTATTATGCAACATTTTAAAATTTTGCCAAATGCTTTTTCTGAATCAATTGAAAATATAATGTGGTTATATTCTTCATTATTTTAATGTGTATTTTATTGACTGATTTTAGTATACTGAAACATCTTTACCTTTTATAAATAAATTTTATTTATTTATAAACATTTTATGAATAAATCCCACTTGATTATAATGAATAATCCTTTTAATGTGTTGTTAAATTTGGTTTGCTAGTATTTGGTGAGGGTTTTTGCATTAATATTTATCTAGGGACATCAATCTTTAGTATACTTTTCTTGTGAAATAATCTAATTTAAAAAATATTTTAATTTTATTTTAGGTTCAGGGGTACATGTGCAGGTTTCTTATATAGGTAAACTTGTGGTGTGCAGATTATATCATCACCCAGTTACTAAGCATAACACCCAGCAGTTTTTTTGTTTGTTTGTTTGTTTCTGAACCTCTTTCTCCTCTCACCTATCATCCTGAAGTAGGCCCCAGTGTCGATTGTTCCCCTCTTTCTGTCCATGTATTCTCTTTATTTAGCTCCCACTGATAAGTGAGAACATGTGGTATTAGGTTTCCTGTTTCTGTGCTAGTGTGCTAAGGATGGTGGCCTCTAGTTCCATCAATTTTCCTGCAAAGGACCTTCCAGCTCTGAGATGTTCTCTTCAGCTTTGTCTGTTCTGCTGTTAATACTTGAAAGTGCATTGTACTGTGTTTGTCAGCTTTATCAGGTTAATTATGAAAAACAACCTGGGAGTCAGGGTGGGTGCAACTGCCATGTCTGTCCTCCGGATTTTTCCAGGAAAAGAGTAGGCTGCACCCCTTGGAAAATTCAGGCACACATAGGACCACTGGGGCTGGGAGCTCTAGTAGGTTTTGCCTGCCTGGCTATTAGGTCATAGCACGCATTGCCTGCCTGGATACCAGTGGTGGAGGTAGGTGTGGTCTCTTGCTCTGCTGTCTGGGTGTTTCCTGTGTCAACAGGAAGCTATACCCTCCTGCTGAGTTCACACAGAAGTTGGGCCATTGGGTCAGAGGCTCTAGTGAGTACCTACCACCTGACTACCAGCCGCAGGGGTGGGTGGGGTCTCTTGCTCTGACATCAGGATGTTTCCCATTACTACAGGAGACTGTGCTCTCCAGATGAGTTTACACGAAAGTGGGACTGCTGGGCCAATGGCTCTAGGTAGAGTTACCTGTTGGTTACCAGTGGCAGGGGTGCAAGGGGTGGCAGGCCAAGTTTGAACCAAAGCAAGACTGCTGGTCTGGAAACTGGTGCAGAGCCCCGATTAACAAGTGGTGGTGGAACAACGTTAGTTTTCCTGAGCACTACAACTGCAGCCTCTATTGGGGCTGTGGCACCAGTGCTTGTCTGTTCTGGGGCCCAAGCTTTGTGGAGGTCCGCTTGGACTCAGGATTTGCCCTGTAAAATGTCCAGGTGGCTCAAGCCTGTAATCCCAGCACTTTGGGAGGCCGAGACGGGCGGATCACGAGGTCAGGAGATCGAGACCATCCTGGCTAACATGGTGAAACCCCGTCCCTACTAAAAAATACAAAAAACTAGCCGGGTGAGGTGGCGGGCGCCTGTAGTCCCAGCTACTTGGGAGGCTGAGGTGGGAGAATGGCGTAAACCCGGGAGGCGGAGTTTGCAGTGAGTTGAGATCCGGCCACTGCACTCCAGCTTGGGCAACAGAGCGAGACTCCCTCAAAAAAAAAAAAAAAAAAAAAAAAATGTCCAGGTGGCTCTCTGCCTCAGTCTAAAAGTGTGGTGGCGTGCTGGGTTGATTCTTCCATTCTCTGTAGAAAGCATGAATCCCTGGGTGCTCTCACTCACTCACCTTTTCCCATGTTGGAGAGGTTTTTCTGGCTCTATGCTGAGCACAGACAGACCGGTGTCTAACTTCGCTCCTCTCTCTTCTCTGTGTTCCCCTGCTGCCTTGATGGATCCTAACATGGTTTCTCAGATCTTTCCTCTCTACAAGTGGTGCACATTAGCTACCTCTAGTCCATCATCTCCGGCCCCCTTCCCGTGTCTGATTTTGGTATCAAAGTAAGACTGGCCTCATGGAATAAATGTAAAGCATTCTCTCTTGTTTGTTTGTTTGTTTGTTTATGTATTTATTTTTGTGGATGTAATGATTAATATTAAGTATCAACTTTATTGAATGGAAGAATGCAAAGTGTTGTTTCTGGGTGTATCTGCCAGAAGAGATTAACATTTGAGTCAGTGTACTGTGAAACGAAGACCCACCCTCAGGAAGACCCACTCACAGTGTGGTTGGGCACCATTCAATTTGCCAGAGCAGCTAGGAAAAGCAGACAAAAGAAGGTGGAAGAAGCTGATTTGCTGAGTCTTCCCACCTTCATCTTTCTCCCGGTGATGCTTCCTGCCCTCGAACATAAAACTTCAAGCTCTTTAGCTTTTGTACTGTTGGACTTACACCGGTGGTTTGCCAGAGGCTCTCAAGCCTTCCACCACAGACTGAAGACTCTGCTGTCGGCTTCCCTACTTTTGAGGTTTTGGGTCTCAGACTCAGCCACTGCTGGCTTCCTTGCTCCTCAACTTGCAGTCGGCCTATCATGGGACTTCGCCTTGTGACCATGTGAGTCCATTCTCTTTAATAAACTCACTTTTATATATACATAGATCCTGTTAGTTTTGTCCTTCTAGAGAACCCTGACTAATACAGAGGACTTTAAATATTGGTGTTAATTCTTCTTCAAATGTTTGGTAGAATTCTCCCTTGTCTAGGGTTCTTCTTTGATGAGAGGTTTTTGTTTTGGTTTTTACCGATTTTGTCTCAGTTGCATTATTAATTAGGTTTATTCCATTTAAAAAAAAATTTGTGATAAATGATTGATATGTTGTATGTTTCTATAAATTTATCCATTTCCTCTAGGTTATCAAATTTAGTATATAATTGTCCCTAGCAATCTTTTATAATCCTTTTTCTTTCTGTGAGATCTGGTGTAATGTTTCCTCTTTCATATCTGGTTTTTGTTGTTTAAATTTTTTCCCCGTTTTTCCCTAGTCAATTTAGATAAAGGTATATTAATTTTATTGATCTTTCCAAAAGCAAATTTATATTTCTGTTAATTTTTTATACTTCATTTTATTTGCTTCATTATTTCCTAATTTGTATCACCCTCTTACTTCTGCTTACTTTGGTTGAGTCTATTCTTGTTTTTCTAGCTCCTCGAATTATAAACATAGGGTTTTGACTTTAGTTCTTTCCACTTATTATTTTTTGCTTTCCAATTTTTAAGTTCAGGGGATACATGTGCAGATTTGTTACATGGGTAAATTGCATGTTGCTGAGGTTCAGTGAACAATTGGTCACATCACCTAGGTGACGAGTATAGCATAGGTAGCTTTTTAACCTTCACCCCACCCTCTTTCTCTCTCTCTCAAGTAGTTCCCAATGTCTATTGTCCCTATCTTTATGTTCAGGTGTACTCAATGTTTAGTTCCCACTTATAATGGATAACATATGGTATTTGGTTTCCTGTTACTGCATTAATTTACTTAGGATAGTAGCCTCAACCTTCACCTATGTTGCTGCACAGAACATAGTTTCATGCTTTTTGTGGCTGTGTAGTATTCTGTGGTGTATATGAGCTATATTATCTTTATCTAGTCCACCATTGATGGACACCTAGGTTGATTTCATCTCTTTGCTATTGTAAATAGTGCTGCAATAAACATTTGAGTTCATTTGTCTTATTGGTAGAGCAATTTATTTTTCTTTGGGTATAAACCCAGTAATGGGATTGCTGGGTCAAATAGTAGTTCTGTTTTAAGTTCTTTGAGAAATCTCGAAACTACTTTCCACAGTGGCTGAACTAATTTATATTCCCACCAACAGTGTATACACATTTCATTTTCTTTGCAAACTCACCAACATCTGTTGTGTTCTGACATTTTATATTAATCATTCTGACTGGTATGAGATAATATCTCAAACTATTCTAAAATTCATATGGAAACCTACACAAAAAGTGAAATAGCCAAAGCAATCTTAAGAAAAAAGAGTGATGCCTGAGGCAATACCCTACCTGAATTTAAATTATAGTGCAAGGTTACAGTAACAAGAACAGCATAGTACTGGGTACAAAAATGAATACATAAACTAATGGAACAGGATAGAGGATGTAGAAATAAAGCCATACACCTACAATCATCTGATCTTTGCCAAAGCTGACAATTATTAATGGGGTAATGATTCCATATTTAATAAATGATGCTGGAATAACCAGCTAGCTTTATGCAGAAGAATGAAACTGTACCCCTATTTGTCACCATATACAAAAATTAATGCATGATGGATTAAAGACTTAAATTTAAGACCTAAAACTCTAAAAATTCTAGAAGAAAACCTAGGAAATATCACTCCAGACACGGGTCCTGGTAAATAACTTATGACTAAGTCCCCAAAAGCAATTGCAACAAAAACGGAATTGACCATTGGGACCTAATTAAACTAAAGAGGTACTGCATAGAAAAATAAACTATCAACAGAGTAAATGGACAACTGTGAAGAAATATTCACAAACTGTGCATATGAGGGAGGTCTAATACATAGAATCTATAAGGAACTTAAACAAATTCAACAAGCAAAAAACAACCTCATTAAAAAATGCACAAAGGACAGAAGTAGACAGTTCTGGAAATAAGACATACATGTGTCCAACAAGCATATTTAAAATGCTCACCAAAACTACAATGGTATACCATCTCATACCAGCCTTATTTTTAAATATAGGCATTTATCACTACCAACTCCTCCATTAGTACTACTTTTGATGCATGCCATAAGTGGGTTATATTTTTATTTTCAGTTCTCACCTGTTATTTTCCTTGTTATTTCTCCTATGGCCATTGTTTTTTCAATAATGTTTTGCTTAATTTTGACATATTTGTACATTTTAAAGTTTTCCTTTTGCTATTGTTCTTCTGAGTTACCTATGGTCACAAAGTATACTTATGATGATTTCAGACTTAAATATGTTAAACTTTGTTATGTGGTTAACATGTAATTTTTCTTCAAGATGTTTTATGAGTGCTTTAGGATAATATGTATTCTGCTGTAGTGGGATAGAGTGTTCTGTATATGTCTGTTAGGTCTGGTTGGTCTATAGTGTTGTTCAAGTCTTCTACTTAACTGATTTTTTTTTTTTGGTCCAGTGAATCTATCCATTATAGAAAGTATTGAAATTATCTGCTATGTCTGTGTTACCACCTATTTCTCCTTTCAGTGGTGTAAATGTTTGTTTTATATATTTGTTCACTGTTAGGCACATATATATTTATAATCATTATATCTTTTTATTGCATTGCCCTTCCATAGTATGTGACTTCTTTGTCTAATGTGACAGTTTTTGACTTACAGTCTGTCTTTTCCAGCATAAGTATCGCCACTTCTGCTCTGTTTTGGTTAGTATTTCTATGGAACATCTTTTTCCATCTTTCTATCCTCAGCCTCTGTGTGTTCTTATATCTAAAGTTAGTGTCTGTCTCATAAACAGCATATATTTAGATTTTATTTTTTAATTCGTTCAGCCATCATGTCTTTTGAATGGAGAGTTTAGTTCTTTTTTAAAAAAGTCATTACTAATAAGAGAAAATGTACTATTGCCATTTCTTAATTGTTTTCTCTAGGTCTTGTGGTTCGTTGGTCTGTCTTTTCCTCTTTTGCTGCTTTATTTTGTGTTTCATTAATTTTTTTAGTGGCATCCTTTGATTCCTTTCCAATTTTCTTTCAGGAATTTCTATAGGTATTTTCTTTTTGATTACCCTGAAAATTAAATACATCATCTTATAAATATAAATATTTATTTTAAACTGATAATAAATTGAATTACAAATAAAAACTCAACTACTTTACATTTCTCCTCTTTTGTTTTTGATACTACAGATTACATCTTTTAATATTTCTATTAATATATTTTTATAGTTACAGTTATTCTTATGCTTTTATCTTTTATACTTGAATTACAAGTGTTTTATGCATTATTATTGTAGAAGTATAGAAAATTCTATTTGTATGTATATTTACTTTTGCCAGAGATCTGTATATTATTGTATGCTTTCATGTTCCTGTCTATCATTCTTTGATGCTTCAACTTGAAGCATTCTTTTCAGCTATTCTTATAAGGCAATTCTAGTGGGGATGAACTCCCTCAACTTTTGGAATGTATTTATTTCTCCTTTATTTCTGAAAGTTTTACAGGATAAAGTGTTCTTGGTTTGAAGTATTTATTTTTCTTTTAGTATTTTAAGGCTATTACCACACATTCCACTTATGGAAACTCCTTTGTACCTGACAAGTCACTTTTCTTTTGCTACTGACAAAATTCTTAGTTTGATAATAAGTCTGTTTGACAGTTTGATTATAATAGGTCTTGTTGTAAGCCTCTTTGATTTCACTTTAGTCTCAGTCTTTTGAGGTTCTTGAATTCAGGTTCACATTTCCTTCCTCAGATTTGGAAAGTTTTTGGCCATTATTTCTTCAAATAACTCTTTGCCTCATTTTCTCCCCCCTCTTTTTTTTTCGTTTTTCTTTTTTTTTTCCTGAGGCTCTTGCTGGTGTCCCATAAAATCCTTAGCCTTCCTTCACTTTCCTGTGTCCTTTTTTCTTTTTATTCCTCTGAGTTGATAATTTCAAATGATCTGACTTTGAACTTTCTAATTATTTCTTTTGCTTGGAAGTCTGCTGTTGATTCCTTCTAGTGAATTTATCAATTTAGTTATCATATCCTTGGGTGCCAGAATTTCTGTTTGACTTTATTTTTAATGTAGTTTCTATGTCCTAGTTGATGTTCTCATTGTGTTCTTTCATCATTTTCCTGCTTTGATTTAGTTGTCTCTCGGTATTCTTTTGTAGTGCATTGAGCTTCTTTGAGTTGATTATTTTGAATTCTTTGTCAAATAACTCATAGATCTATGCTTCTTTGAGATGGACTTTTAGAGATTCATTTTTTTTTCCTTTGGGCCATGTTTTTTGGTTTCTTCACATGCTTTGTCATTTTTTGGATATGATTTGTGTATTTAAAAAAACAAACAAACAAAAAGCAACCTCTTTTAATCTCTGTAGACTGATTTTGTACAGGGGGAAGACTTTCTTCAATCAGACTGCCTAGAGAGTCTGCTGGCCTCACAAACCTTGTACAAAGATATATCTTCTCTGGGCTTCTATTTGTAATTTATCACATAGAGAGGTTTTGTAGTTTCTTTTCAGGAACTTGTGTTCTCTTATATTATTTACTACCTATTGAACTACAGGTTTTCTAGTACTGCAATAAGTCACTGAGCTTTTTTTTGCTTTCTGTGACCCCAAGACATCCAAAGTAATTCATTTCTGAGTTAAAGTATTTATACACAAAAATGATGAGCTCCACTTTAGGTCATGTTGAGTTTGATATGATTGTGGTTATTCACGTGTAGGTATACATTTTTCATTTTAGAGATATAACAAGGAGATGAATCTGTCCGAAGATAAAAATAGCTTCAAATCAGAAAAATTTCTTCATTTTGTTATTTGATAATTTTTCAGTCTCTAATTGTTTCCATTATTTTGTTGGAAGTGGATAATGGAATCCTTTTATTTTATCCATAAATGATAGATCTCTTGGATTTATCTTTTATTGCAGCTGTTTTGAAAATAACATATTCAAAATTTTCATCCATTTTCTACATGTTTAATTTCTTCAAGTTATCTTATAAATAACAAATTTTATCTTTAAGTCTGTATTTTACATAATCAGAACAAGTATTTCTTTTACTTTTTATTAAAACATGTTTCATATTCTGATTTTTTTATTTTTAATAGAAAAGTGCTCTGGTTTTATGGACACAAAATCTTATATATACATATATTTAGGCCATTTGCTCTCCTGATTCTCAGACATTAGGACATGGACTGCAACTACACTATTGGCTTTCCTGGGTCTGCAGTTTTCCAACTGAATATTGTGGAACTTCTCAGTTTATATGATCGCATGAGTCAATTCCCTCTTATATGACATGCTGAAGAGGATCCAATTTGATGCACTAAGAAGGATACAACATCAGTTTGAGAAGAATCTCTATCAGAGAAACACAAATTCTGCTACCATTGGAAAAAGAAGCAAACATCAAATTTATGGTGAAGCTTGAGGGGAAAAATTGTACAATTGTTGACAAAAGTTCACAAAAAGTGTATTAATAAAATGCCACAATAAACTAGTTTACAAGTGGTTAACTCACTTTAAGAAGTTAAAAAGATGATTTTTGATGTGAAACCCACGGTGGCAGACAGCCCACATAAATTTGTGAGAAAAAATTAAAATAGTTCTTACCTGTTAGTCTGTTCTGGCCTTGCTCTGAAGAAATACCTGAGGCTGGGTAATTTATTTTAAAAAGAGGTTTATAGATCTGTAGAGTGAACAAGAAGCATGGAACTGGCATCTGCTTCTGGTGAGAGCCTCAGGAAACTTGCACTTATGGTAAAAGGTGAAGGGAGAAGTGGCATGTCACATGGTGACAGAAAGAGCAACAGAGGGGGAGATGCTAGTCTCCTTTTTAAGGAACAACCAGATCTCACATAAATTTGTTACCATGGGGAGGGTACTTCATGAAGGACATGTCCCCAGGATCCAAATACCTCCCACCAGGCCCCACCTCCAAAATTGGAGATTGTATTTCAACATGAGATTTGTAGAGGACAACCATCCAAATCATATTGCTGCCTTAATGGTAGAGGACTAATTATTAACAGCACAAGCAGTAGCTAACATCACAGACATCTCAATTGATTCCATTTACACAATTGACTAAAAACTTAAAGTTTAGCAAAATTTCCATTTGATGAGTGTCAAAACCATTAAACCCATATCTGCTGCCAAAAAGGGAAAAATTTTCAATGGCCATTTTAGACAAGTGGGATCAAGATCCTACAACATTCCTCTGAAGAATTGTAGCAGAAGGTGAAACAAAGCTCAATGGTGCAATCCTGAGAATGAAACATAATCAAAGCAATGACTACCATGAGGTGGAAGTGGCCCAGTCTAAGCAAAAGTAGACTAGTCAAGAGCAAAGGCCTTGGCAATAGATTTTGGGTTACTCAAGACATTTTTCTTGTTGATTTTCTGCAGAGCCAAAGACTGATAGTATCTGCTTAATATGAGTGTTTTGAAAATGTTAACCAAAGCTTTAGTTTTCTTCACCACAGCAATGATCCTTCTTATTCCTTTTGGCAAATAAGGGAAATTTTGCCAGAGTTTTGATCGGAACTCATTAGGCATCCAGCTTAGATTCCTGGTTTGGCTCCTTCTGACTTATTTTTTTTTCTAACCTTAAAAAATCATTAAAGAGCACCCATTTTTCTTCAGTTCATAATGTAAAAAAGACTACATTGATGTTGCTAAATTATCTGAACCTTCAATTTTTTAGGAATAAACTAAATGGCTGCTATCATTACTTATAAAAGTGTCTTGAACTTTATTAAACTTGTGTTGTGAAATAAAGTTTATATTTTAATTTTTATGTCTTAATTATATGTTTATGAACTTTTTGAAATTTCCTCATGTGAGTGTGTGTATGTAATATTCATGTGTGTGTGTGTGTGTAGGTGTGTGTGTGTGGCATTAAATCTATTTCTCTGGAAAACCCTGAGTAACACATCTGGCTTAGCAATTATTCCTTTCATAGATTATGCCTTAGGTATTTCATGTAAAAAGTATTTGCTATACCCAAATCTCGTCTAGATTTTTTTTCGATGTTATATTCCAGGATTTTTATAGTTTTAGAGTTTACATGTTGGTTTATAATTCATTTTGAGATAGTGTTTGCAAAGTGTGTAAAATTAGCATATATATGTATTTGCATGTTTTTTATATATATATATATTTGCATATAAATCTATAGTTGTTCCAGAACCATTTGCTAAAATGGCTACCTTTGCTTCTTTGTATTACCTTTGCTTCTTTATAAAAGATCAGTTGGCTAAATTAATGTGGGTCTATTTCTTAAATCTTCATTCTGTAGCAATGACAGATTTGGCTATTCTTTTGCCAAACCATACTGTCTTGATTTCTGTAGCTTTATAGTAATTCTTTAAGTTGGATAGTATCAGCCCTCCACCTTTTTTCTTCTAATTTTTTAATGCTGTGATTGTTTTGGGTCTTTTGATTCTACATGTAAACTTGAAAATGAGTTTGTCAATATTCATAAAATAACTTGCTAGGATTGTGGTTGGTATTGTGTTGAATCTGTGAATTAACTCGGGAAGAAAGGACATCTAGCCAATATTGAGCTTTCTTACTCAAAAACATGGAATATGTCTTAACTTATTTAATTCTCTAATTTTTTATCAAATTTTATAATTGTTTAATATGTATCTTGTGCATATACTTTAAGATTTGTATGTAAGTATTTTATTTGGAGAGATACTGATGTAAATGGTATGATACTTTTAATTTTGAATTTCAATTGTTATTTGCTGGTATATATGGAAGTGATTGATTTTTATATATTAGCTTAGTATCCTGCAAACTTGCTAAAATCATTTATTGGTTAAGGCGGATTTTTGTTGATTCGTTTGAATTTTCTGCATAGACAACCATGCTATCTATAAAATAGACAACTCTATTTCTTACTTCTTGATTCACATAAATTTTATTTCCTTTTCTTTTTTCATTGTATTAAATAAAACTTCCTGTATAATATTGAAAAAAATGGTGAATGATTGAAGTACTTTTGATGACTCTTTTGCTCTATTTTATGATTATACTCCAGATTCGTCTTTTAAATATTGTGTTTCAGTTTATATATCAGGCACCTCTGCTAAAACTCCCGATCTCTTTTAGTTAGATGTGGTATTTAGACACCACAATTTCAATATTGCCATTGTGTTACTAGGCCTTTTCAGTACATAGTAAATAGTTAATCCTTTTTTTAAAAAAATGTGCTGCAATTTTATCCTAATATAATTATTCAAACTTAGAGTTATGTGGGTTCAATTAATACATCCTAAATTAACACTTTTATTTTAAAATAAAGCACCAATACAGTAAAGTATGCAGAGAAAATGCATAGGTAAATTGGAAAACAACTCTACAAATAAGGAAATGTAGCTTTTTTATGAAGTAAAATAAAATATGTGAGAGAGTAGATTTTGAAGAGTAGATAATAAGTTTCATTGAGTTAGAGTTGTCAATGAGATATACTTTGAGACCTCTCTTAACAGCAGAATTATGTAGTCATCAGAACAAAGATGCTACAAACAGAGACATATATAGTGCTAAAAATATCCCTGAAGCTTTGTAGAGTAAGAGAAAAGAGGGTCAAAGGTGAGTTTCTGTGAGTTTGGACTATTTTATGATTTGAAATTTATAAATAAATAAAAGAGAACCAACCATAAAAATTAAAGCTGGCAAAAAGGACGTATAAATCAGGAACTTGTAGTGTCATGGAAAGGTAAAAATATGTAAAATGTAACAAGTCACACATTTTCTATACATACTTATTAATCGAAATACTAATTTCTCCTAAAATCTCCTAAAATTTCTCCTAAAACTTTTACTTTTCTCCCTTATAAGAAGAAAATTTTCTTTCTGTCTTCTAAATGCTAAAATATAATAATGTTGAAAATTTCTCAGTTGCACAGATAGTATTTGCTAAATTTAGTTACTTTCAGTCAGTGAAAACAGATGGTATAATTCTCTATCATTACCTCTCACCTTTCATGTGTTCTTTATTCTTTCAATTAAAAGCAAGAAAGCATGTGAATTTACATTACAAAATAAGGCAAAATAAATTGATAAAAATGTCAACTAAGTAAAAATAAAAACTAGTTAATAAAAATTATTATCATAAAATATTAATTTTAGTGATAGGTTTAGATAAGAATATTATACTATAGAATCCTCAAATGTATACAATTTTTGAAACAAAAAGCTTTCTGTAAATGTGACATTGATAAGTTGACTGAATTTTCTACCAATATAAAATTTTTCCCTAATCACTATTTAAAAATCCAGTCATTGTTTTGCAAACTATTCTGATGACAGTTACTTTCGTTTCTTTGTGTTAAATGTAGCAGTTACCTGAACACTTTTTCCTCTGTTTAGTTTTTTTAAAAAGTGTTTGTTAAACAAATATAATACCAAAGTGTCCACTCCCTTCCCTCAACAGATGGTCATCAGCAGATGGCACAGATGATTGTTCATATTTTTTCCAGAACAAAATCAAGAGAAAACATCCAGGTGTGTGCATTTGTTGGCAATAAACCCAAATTTAACCCCTTAGCAACATTTAAGAGTGTCTTTGAATTTAACTCCTCTTCTGTTACCCTAAGAAACATACTTATTTGCAGTCTCCTCTTAATCAGTTCAGCAAGTTTCTTGTTATTTTCCTTCTTAGCAATCTATGACTTCTCTTTGATAATTTTAAATATTTCCATTTTAAAAAATTGACATGGTTTTAACTGAAAAAAAAGAAAAAGAAGAAAAACTACAAAAAAGACCCCGGTACTTTGGAATATACAATTAAACTTTCAATTTTCTCTTTTTTTCTCTCTCTTTTTCTTTTTTCTTTCTTTCTTTCTTTTTTTTTTTTTGGTTTACTTCAAGTTCTGGGATACAACGCAGAACGTGCAGGTTTGTTACATAGGTATGTATGTGCCATGGTGATTTGCTGCACCTATCAACCCATCATCTACGTCTTAAGCCTTGCATGCATTAGGTATTTGTCCTAATGCTCTCTCTCCCCTTATCCCCCACACCTGAGAGGCCCCAGTGTGTAATGTTCCCCTCCCTGTGTCCATGTGTTCTCATTGTTCAACTCCCACTTATGAATGAGAACACGTGGTGTTTGGTTTTCTGTTCCTGTATTAGTTTGTTGAGAATGATGGCTTCCAGCTTCATCCATGTCCCTGCAAAGGACATTAACTCATTCTTTGTAATGGCTGTGTAGTATTCCGTGATATATATGTGCCACATTTTCTTTATCCAGTCTATCATTGATGGGCATTTGGGTTGGTTCTGAGTCTTTGCTGTCGTAAATAGTGCTGCAATAAACATATGTGTGCATGTATCTTTATAATAGAATGACTTATAACCCTTTGGGTATATACTCAGTAATGAGATTGCTGGGTCAAATGGTATTTCTGTTTCTAGATACTTGAGGAATCACCACACGGTCTTCTACAATGGTCCAACTAATTTGCACTCCCACCAATGGTGTAAAAGCATTTCTATTTCTCCACATCCTCACTAGCATCTGTTGTTTTCTGACTTTTTAATAATCACCATTCTAACTGGTGTGAGATGGTCTCTTATTGTGGTTTTGATGTGCATTTCTTTAATGAGCAGCTTTTTTTCATGTTTGTTGGCCATGTAATGTCTTCTTTTGAGAAGTATCTGTTCATACCCTTTGCCTACTTGTTAATGTTTTTTTTTTTTTTTTCTCTTGTAAATTTGTTATGTTCCTTGTAGATTCTGGATATTAGACCTTTGTCAGATGGGTGACTTGCAAAAATTTTCTCCCATTCTGTAGGTTGCCTGTTAACTCTGATGACAGTTTCTTTCAATGTGCAGAAGCCCTTTAGTTTAATTAGATCCCATTTGTCAATTTTGACTTTTGTTGCAATTGCTTTTGGTGTTTTCATCATAAAGTCTTTGCCTATGCCTATGTCCTGAATTTTATTGCCTAGGTTTTCCTCTAGGGTTTTTTATGGATTTAAGTTTTACATTTAGGTCTTTAATCCATCTTGAGTTAATTTTTGTATAAGGTTTAAGGAAGGGGTACAGTTTTTGTTTTCTACATATGGATAGCCAGTTTTCCCAACACTGTTTATTAAATAGGGAATCCTTTCCCCATTGTTTGATTTTGTCAGGTTTATAAAGATCAGATGGTTGTAGATGTGTGGTGCTATTTCTGAGGCCTCTATTCTGTTCCATTGGTCTATATATCTGTTTTGGTACCAGTACCATGCTGTTTTGGTTACTGTAGCCTTGTAATATAGTTTGAAGTCAGGTAGTGTGATGCCTACAGCTTTGTTCTTTTAGCTTAGGATTGTCTTGGCTATATGGGCTCTTTTTTTTGTTTCATGTGAAATTTAAAATAGTTTCTTCTAATTCAGCAAAGAAAGTCACTGGTAGCTTGATGGGAATAGCATTGAGTCTTTGAGTTATTTTGGGCAGTATGGCCATTTTCATGATATTGATTCTTCCTATCCATGAGCATGGAATGTTTTTCAATCTGTTTATGTCCTCTCTTATTTCCTTGAGTAGTGGTTTGTAGTTCTCCTTGAAAAGGTCCTTCACGTCCCATGTAAGTTGTATTCCTAGGTATTTTATTCTCTTTGTAGCAATTGTGAATGAGAGTTCACTCATGATTTCGCTCTCTGTTTGTCTATTGTTGGTGTACAGGAATGCTTGTGATGTTTTCACATTGATTTTGTCTCCTGAGACAGCTGAATTTACTTATCACCTTAAGGAGTTTTTGTGATGAGACAATGGGGTTTTGTAAATATGCAATCATGTCGTCTGCAAACAGAAACAATGTGACTTTGTCTCTTCCTATTTGACACTCTTTATTTCTTTCTTGGCCTGATTGCCCTGGCCAGAACTTCCAATGCTATGGTGAATAGGATTGATGAGAGAGGGCATCCTTGTCTTGTGCAGGTTTTCAAAGGAAGTGCTTCCAGTTTTTGCCCATTCAGTATGTTATTGGCTATGGATTTGTTATAAATAGCTCTTATTATTTTGGGATATGTTTCATCAACACCTAGTTTATTGACAGTTTTTAGCATGAAAAGATGTTGAATTTTATCAAAAATCTTTTCTGCATCTATTGAGATAATCATGTGGTTTTGGTCATTGGTTCTGTTTATGTGATGGATTATGTTTATTGATTTGCTTATGTTGAACTAGACTCACATGCCAGGGATGAAGCCAACTTGATTGTTAGTGGATAAGCTTTTTGATTGGTGCTGGATTTGGTAGGCCTGTATTTTATTGAGGATATTCACATCAATGTTTATTGAGGATACGGGCCTGAAATTTTCTTTTTTTTGTTGTGTCTCTGCCAGGTTTTGGTATCAGGATGATGCTGGCCTTATATATGAGTTAAGGAGGAGTCTTTCTTTTTCTATTGTTTCGAATAAATTCAGAGGGAATGGTGCCAGCTCCTTTTTGTACCTCTGGTAGAATTTCACTGTGATTCCGTTTGGTTCTGGGCTTTTGTTGGTTGGCAGGCTCTTAAGTAGTTCCTCAATTTCAGAACTTATTATTAGTCTATTCAAGGAACCGACTTCTTCCTGGTTTAGTCTTGGGAGGTTGTATGTGTCCAGGAATTTATCCATTTTTTTCTAGATACTCTAGTTTATTTGTGTAGAGGTGTTTATAGTATTCTCTGATGGCAGTTTGTATTTCTGTGAGATCAGTGGTGATATTCCCATTATCAATTTTTACTGTGTCTATTTGATTCTTCTCTCTTTTCTTCTTTATTAGTCGAGCTAGTGGTCCATCTATTTTGTAAATCTTTTCGAAAAAACAGCTCCTGGATTTGTTTTATTTTTTTTTTTCAGGGGTTTTTCATGTCTCTGTCTCTTTCAGTTCTGCTTTAATCTTAGTTATTTCTGTCTTCTGCTAGGTTTTGAACTTGTCTGCTCTTGCTTTTCTAGTTCTTTTGATTGTGATATTAGGGTGTTGATTTTAGATCTTTCCAGCTTTCTATTGTGAGTATTTAGTTCAATAAATTTCCCTCTTAACACTGCATTAACTGTGTCCCAGCGATTCTGTTACATTGTTTCTTTGTTCTCATTGGTTTCAAAGAAATTCTTTCTGCCTTAATTTCGTTATTTACCAAGGAGTCATTGAGGAGCAGGTTGTTCAATTTCCATGTAGTTATGTGGTTTTGAGTAAGTTTCTTTTTTTTTTTTTTGAGA
>NW_012115833.1:776783-777819 GCF_000951035.1 Colobus angolensis palliatus | reverse complement strand
CTTGAGTTCTAATTTGATTGTACTGTGGTCTAAGAGACTGTTTGTTATGGTTTCCCATATTTTCCATTTGCTGAGGAGTGTTTTACTTCCAATTATGTGGTCAATTTTAGAGTAAGTGCTGTGTGGCACAGAGAAGAATGTATATTCTGTTAATTTGGGGTGGAGAGTTCTGTAGATGTATATGAGGTCCACTTGGGCCAGAGCTAAGTTCAAGTCCTGAATATTCTTGTTAATTTTCTGTCTCATTGGTCTTTCTAATATTGAAGTTGGGTGTTAATGTCTCCCACTATTATTGTTTGGGAATCTAAGTCTTTTTGGAGGTCTCTGAGAACTTGTTTTATGAATCTGGGTGCTCCTGTATTGGGTGCTTGGGTGCATATGTATTTAAGTTAGTTAGCTCTTCTTGTTGCATTGATCCCTTTACCATTATGTAATGCCCTTCTTTGTCTTTTTTGATCTTCGTTGGTTTAAAGTCTGTTTTATCAGAGACTAGAATTGCAACCCCTGCTTTTTTTTTTAATTTATTTTTATTTTTTTGTTTTCCATTTGCTTGATAAATATTCCCCAATCCCTTTATTTTGAGCCTATTGTGTGTCTTTGCAAGTGAGATGGGTCGCCTGAATACAGTACATGAAAGGGTCTTGACTCTTTGCATAATTTGCTGGTCTATGTCTTTTAATTAGCACACGTAGCCCATTTACATTTAAGGTTAATATTTGTGAATTTTATCCTGTCATCATGATCCTAGCTGGTTATTTTGGACATTAGTTGATGCAATTTCTTCATAGAGTCATTGGTCTTTATATTTTGGTGTTTTTGCAGTGGCTGGTACCAGTTTTTTCCTTTCCATATTTAGTACTTCCTTCAGAAAATCTTGTAAGGCAGGCCTGGTGGTTACAAAATCCTTCAGCATTTGCTTGTCTGTAAAGGATTTTATTTCTCCTTCATTTATGAAGTTTTGTTTGGCTGAATATGAAATTCTGGGTTGAAATTTATTTTCCATAAGAATGGTGAATATTGGCCCCCACTCTCTTCT
>NW_012115833.1:758436-776441 GCF_000951035.1 Colobus angolensis palliatus | reverse complement strand
GGCCTCCCAAAGTGCTGGGATTACAGGCTTGAGCCACCGCGCCCGGCCAGCCCCCAGTCTCTTCTGGCTTGTACGGTTTCTGCAGAGATATCCGCTGTTAGTCTGATGGACTTCCCTTTGTAGGTAACCTTACCTTTCTTTCTTGCTGCCCTTAACATTTTTTCCTTCGTTACATTCTTGGAGAATCTGACAATTATGTGTCTTTGGGTTGCTCTTCTCGAGCAGTATCTTAGTGGTGTTCTCTGTATTTCCTGAATTTGAATGTTGGCCTGTCTTGCTAGGTTGGGGAAGTTCTCCTGGATAGTATCCAGAATTGTGTTTTCCAGCTGGTTTCTGTTCTCCTTGTCACTTTCAGGTACACAATCAATTGCAGGTTTGGTCTTTACACATAGTCCCATATTTCTTGGAGACTTTGTTCATTCCTTTTCATTAATTTTTCTCTAATCTTGTCTTCACACCTTATTTCAGTAAGTTGATCTTCAGCCTCTGATATCCTTTCTTCCACTTGCCAAAGATTTGGCTATTGATACTTGTGTATGCTTCACGAAGTCCTCATGCTGTGTTTTTCAGCTTCATAAGGTCATTCATGTTCTTCCCTAAATGATTTATTCTAGGTAGCATTTCCTGTAACCTTTTATCAAGGTTTTAGCTTCCTTGCATTGGGTTAGAACATGCTCCTTTAGCTCAGAGGAATTTGTTATTACTCACCTTCTGAAGCCTCTTTCTGTCAGTTCATGAATCTCATTGTCTGCCCAGTTTTGTGCCCTTGCTGGAGAAGAGTTGCCGTCATTTGGAGAAGAGGCATTCTGGGTTTTGGAATTTTCAGCCTTTTTACACTGGTTTTTCCTCATTTTTGTGGATTTATCTACCTTTGATCTTTCAGGCTGAGGACCTTTGGATGGAGTTTTTGCATGGGGGTCCTTTATGTTGATGTTGATATTGTTGCTTTCTATTTGCTATTTCTTCTAACAGTCTGGCCCCTCTTCTGCAGGTCTGCTGCAGTTTGCTGCAGGTCCACCCCAGACCCTGTTCTCCTGGGTATCACCAGTGGAGGCTGCAGAACAGCAAAGATAGCTGCTTGTTCCTTCCCCTGGAAACTTCATCCCAGAGGGACACTGGCCTGATGCCAGCCAGAGCCCTCCTGTATGAGGTGTCTGTCAACCCCTGCTGGGAGGTTTCTCACAGTCCGTGGGGATCATGGACCCACTTGAGGAAGTAGTCTGTCTCTTAGTAGAGCTGGTGTACTGTACTGGGAGAATCCTTCTTTTCAGGATCAGTTGCTCTCTTCAGAGCCAGCAGACAGAAATGAGTAAATCCAATAAAGCTGGGTGCCCAGCCACCCCTTCCCTCAGGTGCTTTGTCCCTGATAGATGGGGGTTTTGTCTGTAAGTCCCTGACTTGGGCTTGTGTCCTCCCTTCAGAGATGCCTTGCCCAGTGAGGAGCAGTCTAGAGGAGTCCTTTTGATGAAGGACTTTTGCTCCTTAGCTCAGCCAAAACCCTAGTTCTTGTCCCATGACCAGGAAAAAATTAGGCATGTAGACACGTTGAAAGGTGAGGAGAACAGAATTTATTAAAAGAAAGCTCTCGGCAACAAAAAGAAGCCCTGCCAATGGTCTCCCATCTCACAGACTGAATACCAGGCCACCACACATGAGCTGAAGAGTCCAAACTCCTCCCCACTGCACAACGTACAAATTCCCAGTGGCTCCACCCCACTCTCCCAGAGTGCAGGCAGACCCCCCAGTTCGATGTGGGCACACCCAGTTAAGGCCCTGGGCAGGTTCCTTTATCTGCACAAAAGCATCCGATACAAACTCTTGTGGGGTGAGTCAGAGATTCTCTGGATACCTTCCCTCATCTGCCTCCTGCATCTATCACTTTGAGGTAGGTGTTCTGTATTATTTTATGAGGATACATGCAATTGAATTAACCAACATATTCATATATACTACTCTGATGAAACTGATGTTGAATTATACCTTTTTAATTTTTGGAAAACAACATGTTATAAATGTTTCATACACACAGCCCTTTTCCAGAAGAAAAAAAAAATCTTAATTTTTGTCTATTTTTATAAATTATATTGACATGTCTCCATAAGTTACATACAGTAAGACAATACATATTGCTATTAATAGAACTGCTTCCTTTATTTTAACTATTAGATTAATTCCTTTTATTCTATCTCTTGTGTGATATCACAAAAAATCTATAATCTTGTACTTTATTTCATAGTTTATTAATATATTAATTTTTGATTTCATTTTTATTTATTACTTCTTTATTTTGGTCTCCATTTTGTTGTATTTTTACTAAATTGGTCTTTATAATGCTTTATATACTGATTTAATATAGCCTTACCTAGAAAAGTAATTTATCAAAGCATTGCTTTATTCTATATTTTGACACATAACTTGTTTCATCATACTTATTTTGTAGATATTCTGAAATATTGCAGTTTTGGTTTTTATTTTTATGATATATTTGTATTTAACATTTAATTTAATGTTTTTTTAGAATTTAGAGGAATTAGATTTTCCTTTCTGTTTTATGATTAATATTCATATTACACTGAGATTAGAAACTGATCTTCATGGTTCTTTTTTAGTCAACATTTCTTTAAATTGAGATACTTTATTTGAAAAATTGCTGCATATTTTTTCTAGAAATAAAATATGTCAGACATATCATTTTGTTACATGTATATCACATACATATCATTTATTCTAATTTATAATTATATAATTTATAATTTATTTTAATGTACAGACAGTTCCAGAATAATGATTTTACTTCTCATTTTTTAACTTCACTACGGTAGAGTCAAAGTGTTACATAGTCAAGAAAACTAAACTTTGATTTTTAAATTTTACTTTTTTCAACACGTTATTACAAAACAGGATTCATGGTGGATGATTTTGCCCAAATGTATGGTAATATAAGTGTTCCAAGCATGTTTACAGTAAGCTAGGCTAAACTATGAGGTTCAATAGGCTAGGTGTATTACATGAATTTTTGACTTGTGTTTTCACCTTATGATGGAGTTACCAAAATGTAACCCCATAATAAGTAAAGGAGCATCTCTATAATATTGAAAGAATGCAACTCTATAGGGTGAAAATAGAAAACATTTATATTTTTACCTCAATGTTCATTCAAACTCATTCAATGCAGCTAGTTTATGGTTCCGTAGATAAAAATTTAGGTAGGTCTCATAATCTTTCAGTCTCTCTGAAATGACATAATAGCTCCTACACTGCTGTTTTAGATATCCACTTCATTCTAATAGTGAAGGTTTCAAACTTTATTTGTAAAAACAATTTATTATCTCCCAACTTGGCCATACTTCAAGCTACACAGCTTTCCGTGAAAGAAGAGGGCATGACTGGCTTCTTTTTTACATTTTCCTCTTTATGTATTTACCTCTACTTACCCCCCATCTGGACTAACTCTAGTTCCTGTAGGGATCTAGGTAGGAGAGGGAAGATCAGGAAATAAATACTTGACTAATATTGTTTTGATTTGTAATTAGTAGTTTAAGGGCTTGAGGCATGTTCTAATTGATTCTCTCAGGGTGAATCTTCCTTACAATTTCCTTAGAGATTCCTTCCTGCAGACATCTGATTGAAGGAGCTTTGATAAAGACAAAGCTATCCTAATTGTGTGTGCCTCCACTTCAGCATCACTACCTACCAACATTTCTGTAGTATGTCCAGACTGGCACCAATCCTGGGAAGAAACACTTTGGTTCAGGTACTTTAAAATAATTTCAAGCCAAGGGGATCCTGAGTAGACTAAATCTAGTCCAAAATAAGTGTCTAACTGTTGTTAAGAAAATGTAGACTGAAGTAAGGTCTTATGAACATACATATTTCCCACTTTCTTTTATTCTTTTTGTGTGTGTGTGACGGAGTTTCACTTTTTTTGCACAGGCTGGAGTGCAATGGCACAATTTTGGCTCACTGCAACCTCCACCTCCTGTGTTCAAGCAATACTTCTGTCTAAGCCTCCCGAGTAGCTGGGATTACAGGTGCCCACCACTGGGTCTGGCCAATTGTTTGTATTTTTAGAGAAGGCATTTCACCATGTTGGCTAGGCTGGTCTCAAACTCCTGACCTAAGGTGATCGTCCCACCTCCACCTCCCAAAGTGTTGGGATTACAGGCGTGAGCCACCACACCTGGCCCTCTCTTTCTATATCTATAAAGTTTCAAGTGCATTCTTTCTCAGTCCCTGAAAATTTTAATTATCTGGCCACATTTGGTTGTGAAAACTGCTTTAGTCTGGTAATTAATAAATCTTTGGTCCTAAAAGGCAGTGTCACATGGTAATTTTATACCAAGGATTCTCTAGTTTGCTTGCAAGCACTCAAATCTCAGTGTCAATGTTTAGTAACTCTATGACCTTGAGAAAGTCCTTAACATACCTATACCTCAATTTTCTCATTTGTAAAATGAGAAGAATAACAGCACTCACATCACAAGATATTGTTTAAGTGTTTGTAATTTTCATAGTACAAGGCTTGCATAGACTATCTGTCATAGAGGTGGCTGTTAATAATACTTGAAAAACCTAAAATATCTCTTATTCCCATTTGGGCTAATTCAAATCTGAATCCTTAATTGGAAATGTATGGGACTGCCTTGATAGCTTAATTCACACTCCCATGCATTCTATTTCTTTCTCGTATTCTACTATATGGCTGTGGTTTTTGCCATGTTCTTGAATCATGATGAAAGAGAAGTAAGCAAATTGAAATACCCTACCTGCCTGTCTCTGGCACTAGCATGTGCCTATTTTGCTGTTTTTAAAACTATATGAATAACTGTAATTCCCTTGATCTTACTTCACCGACTGCTTAAGAAAATAAGACCTCGTTGATTATTTGAGTGTTTATTGGTTACATCATTTTGGAAAGAATTTAATCACACAAGAAAGTTAAAATTCATGTACTCTGTGACCTTTAAATTTCATTTCTAAATGTCTAACCTAGAGAAACTCTCATACATGTACAAAGAGCCTAATATGAGAATACTTTATTGAAGCACTTTCAGTAATAATAAAAAAGTAGGAACTACCTAACTAGACTTCATTTGATATTTAAGCTAGGTTATTCACAGATATTACTCGAATTTTCAATGTAGCTGGTCAAAATTTTTCCACTAATCTTTACATACCTTCTTTCTATAGTTCTATACTATTTTATTTGGAAACATTAACCCCTTCAAGTTATAAACACTTTTTCACACCTGCCTTACTTATGCAGAATGTAATTTTTTTTTTTTTTTTTTTGAAATGGAGTTTTGCTCTTGTCACCTAGGCTGGAGTGCAATGGCATGATCTCAGCTCACTGCAACCTCCACCTCCTGGGTTCCAGTGATTCTCCTGCCTCAGTCTCCTGAGTAGTTGGGAGTACAGGCAACTGCCACCACGCCCAGCTAATTTTTGTAATGTTAGTAGAGACGGGCTTTTGCCATGTTGGCCAAGCTGATCTTGAACTCCCGACCTCAGGTGATCTGCCCACCTCAGCCTTGTGTCTGTAATTTTTAAGGGCACATGGAAATCCAACTAACTAGTTTTAAAGGTCACAATATTTAACAATGATCATTTCATGTGACTGTTACAACAGAAATTTCTGGATTAGCATGTCCAATAGAAAATTTAAATCATATTATCCTTTTCCATATATACACAACATTAAAAGTATTTAATACCTTCTTAATGATTTCAACATGGCAATGAAGTAATGTCCTATATGTTTTGGCTCAAGACTATATTCTTTATTCTTATATAATATAATTAATGCCTATGTTATTTTCCTTATGGTTTTCTGATTAGATCAATAGTTTTTCATGTCATAATCTAAAAATACTTTTAATGACAAAATCAGCATCTGCATATTCTTTCATCAAATTACCCACTTACATGCCTCATATACATACAAGCAAACTTAATATAGTCTATACCTACATAAATTTTATGTCAGTGTTTAAATATTACTTATTTAGGGAAGTCTCCCTTGGTGACATACATCAACCACAAGCTCTCATTGCAAACTACAATCTGTTTCATAGCTATCATTACAACTACAATTGGATAATAATGTTTCAATTACTTTGTTTTATATCTGTTTCTCCCACTAGACCATGCACATATTGTTAAATAAAAGGATGAATGATTCCAAACATGAATGATTGAATGGATGAAAATCAGGCCAACCTAAATTAGAATTTCTAATTAATGTCAATAACCACAGATTTTTTTTTTTTTGAAAAACTAGACTAATACAATGTATTTTACAGGGTAGCAAGGATTAAAGTAAATTATATATAGTAAAGTATATGAAGAATACATACTACATTTGATAAGTCCCCATTGTCTATCAGTATTAATGTTCTTTTCCCTATTTATAACTCTTTAAATATCAAAAAGGAACTGTAAATTTCCAAGAAAGGGCAATATGTCAGATTAAGTAATCTGAGAGCTCTCTCACTACAAGCATTTAAAAATGCTTCAAAAAGTTACATTAAATGACTAGATAATTTACAAAGACTTTAATTACAATTTTTGGAGGTCAAAATCAAAAGAAAAGGTTACACTGATTATTTCATGGTGCAATTTGTTAGTTTTAGAAATCTAGAACCTGACATTTTAATACCTCATTGGGGACAGGAATTGAGACTTTGAATATAAGAAGTTGGTGGTGAGAACTAAAACACCTACCAATATTCAGCATCTTTGAAAATCTTCATGGTAAGGTATGGCTAGAAAAAAAAAGAATTAGCAGAGAGAGAAAAATTAAAAAATATGAAAAGAGAGTCAAACTTTGTAAGATATTTAAAGAGATTTATTTTTAGACAAATATGAGTGACCATTGCCTGTGACATAGCCCCAGGATATCCTGAGAACATGTCACCAAGATGGTTAGGCTACAGCTTGGTTTTACACACCTGAGAGATACATAAAACATCAATTAATACATGTAAAGTATACATTAGTTTGACCCAGAAAGATGGGAAACTGGATGCTGGGGTGAGGTGAGGTGAGGTGTGGTGGATTGTTGGGGGTGGTATTCCAAGTCTTAGTTGAATTCAAATATTTTCTGGTTGGCAATTGGTTGAAAGAGTTTATCTATAGACCTGGAATCAATAGAAGGGAATTTCTCGGTTATAATTAAGGGTCCTAGGGACAAAGGTTTTTATTATGCAGGTGAAGCCTCAAGGTAGCAGGCTTCAGAGAGAATGGAATGTAAATATTTCTTATCAGACTTAAAAAGGTGCCAGACTCTTTGTTATTTTTTTCCTAGTTTAGGAAAAAGACCTGGGAAGGGGGTTCTCTGCAGAATGTAGGTTTTCTCCACAAGACACAGCTTTACAGGGCTGTTTCAAAATACATCAAATAAATATATTTTGGAATAAAATGTTTTGATTGCTTTCAGAGCCTGATATCTGTTGTGTTGCTCTTATTGTCACAAAGAGTCTGCTTTGTTAGTCTTAAGGTCTCTGTCTTAATGTCAATGTTGGTCAGTTATGCCTGAATTCTAAAAGGAAGAGGATATAATGAGGTGTGCCAGATTACCATTTCCATCATGGCCTGAGCTAGACTTTCAGGTTTCCTTTGGAATACCCTTGGCTGAGAGGAGGGGTCCATTCAGTTGATTGGGGAGCTTAGAATTTTATTTTTGGTTTACAAATTGACTACCAAAAAAAAAAAAATCCTATCATCTGAGAGGAAGGACAAGAAATATATATATATATATATATATATTTTTTTTTTTTTTTTCCAGGATGAGGTCCTAAATACTGAGTTCATGATTTAAAATTATAAAACACAAGAGGAAAAAAACAACACTGGGTTAGAGTTAGCACGTATTTCACATAAATTAATGGATAGTATACAAGCATTTATTTAACAACACTAATCATATAGGAAAGTTTTTAGCAGTATTCATAAATGGAATAGGGACAATACAAAGCAATGGTAAGAAGTTAAAAAAAAAAAATACTAGAAAATACATTCCCTTATGCCCGTAGCCAGTCAGTTTATTACATGGCTAGGTAAAATTAAGTTTCCACATGGAAATAAGGTAATGAATATAGATTTTAGTGCTGGAAATGGGGTGCTGCCATAATGGACAACTAAAACTGTACATGTTCCCATGGAATTGGGCAATGGTCTGAGGCTGGAAGAATTTTAAGAAGCATATAGAAAAATATTATCTTGAACTTACTATGAATAGAAATATGGATGTTGAGTACTCTTCCAATGAGTTCTCAGAAGGAGGTGAGGAGAATGGTAGATAAAATACATTATCTTCTTTTAGAGAACACCTACATGATCATAGAGACTTTTGGTGGAAATATTGAGTAATATTAAAGTTGCTGCTGGCATGTGCTTAGAAAGAAATTGGGAACTTGTTATAGAAAACTTGAAGATAGGGACTCATATGAAGTAGTAGCAGAACATTGGACTGAATTGCATACTACAGCTATAAGGAAAGCAGAACTTGTATATAATGAACTTAGATATGTATCTTAGGCTATTGTCTAAGAAATATATTGAATATTCTTATGGCCTAATCTTGATGCTTGTGAAAAATGCAAAAGGAAAGAGATTGATTGAGAGATCTCTTATACCAAAAGGATAGGGAAGTTAGTGATTTGAATAATTCATAGCCTATCCATTGCAAAAGAACTTAGAATTAGCATGCTAATGATCACAAATGTTTGTTCTGGACAGAAAGCCTAGGGTGTGGCTGAAAAACCTTTTGCTCATGGCCCTAAAGGGATCGGGGTCAGTTATACTGAAGGTACTTGAAGAAGTTAGATGTCTGATTCATGACCCCCTTTCGTCATTACAGAGGATAGAAATAGATATGGGAGTAAGTAAAAAAGATTTGGAGAGGAACATTTCATTTAGAGGAGATGGATGAAGTGAACCTGTCACAAAAACAGGAGATCTATGATGTTCTTGAGATTTTTTTTGCTGGCAGAAACATGGCCATCTTGAATTCAAAAGGGGGAAGAGAGAATACAAAATAGAAAAGAACATTGGTTCCCAAGACAAGCAGTAGACTGATGAAACTACTCAATTGCATACATATGCTACTTTTCATGAAAAAGGAAGTCAAGGATGAAGCTAAGAGCCCAGAAAGTAGAGTCACAAGCTATACAGGATTACTCCTAGACCTTGAATGCCAATGAAGTTTACCTGGCTGGATTTTGAAATTGTTTGGGATAGATGACTTTTTTAATCCTCATGTTTTCTTCTTTTTGTGAACTGTAGTATCTATAACTATGCCTGTACCTGTTCCACCATTATATTTTTGGAGCAGATAATTTGTGTTCTAATCTCTCAGATACGCAGGTGAAGAGGGATTTGGGCCAAAGATGGCTTATTTCCAGAGCCTCATTCATATCTAATTTAGGTAATAATATTTGAGATATTTGAGCTAATGAAATATTTGTCATTCATTTTAAAATGTAATGTGATGAGCTCTTTGGGGGTGGGGTGAATGTATTTTCATGTAGAATAAACAAATATTTAGAGGGACTAAAAGGTGAACTATGGCAGAAAGAACAATAGGCCACCGAAGATGTTTTTGCCCTAATCCTTGCAACCAGTAAATATGTTGTGTTATATGAAAATAGGGGATG
The DNA here is from genome assembly GCF_000951035.1 of Colobus angolensis palliatus. Taxonomy (NCBI): domain Eukaryota; kingdom Metazoa; phylum Chordata; class Mammalia; order Primates; family Cercopithecidae; genus Colobus; species Colobus angolensis. Next base: position 766,785 of record NW_012115833.1, on the reverse strand, counting down.
AAGTTTGCAGATGGAATTAAGGTTTGCAATCATTTTCCCTTAAAATATAGAGATTATCCTGATTTATTCTGTTGGGTCCCATTTTCTGATTGCAGAATTTTCATTATATAAATGATAGGTCTGTTCATGTCCTCTTGATGTGCAGCATCATCATTCTGACATTTGAATCAAATTATAAGAAAAAAAAAACACAAGATTAGGCTTTGGGAGATGATCACAAAACAGTTGGTGTTGCGGTAGAATGTCTATACTATGTCCACTACCACTGTAGTCTTTCTTTCCTTACTTTGTTTTACTAACTGATTTTGCTGCCTGCTTGCAAGCATGCACTTTGAGCTGCTGCCTTCTAGCCAAGCCTGCCCTTTGAGCTGTGCTGCTTTGTGTTGCATTTGTTAAATCCAGCGGAGGTTCTGTTACATATTTTACAAATTTAAGTTAGATGTTTCTATAACTGACTTTTAGAAAAAGAAATACTACACTGAAGCACTCCTAAAATTGCCCTGGATTGCAATTCTTAGCTTGGATCTATCTGGATATCTCAAAACAAATCATGTGTCTTGATTCCAGGAAAAGCCATGACTAAGGGTAAGTTCAGGTGAGCAACCTTTACCCTACGACCATTGGTTTTATGTCTCAATTAGTTTTGGTCTTTATCCTCTAGAGCACTCAGAGGAAATACTAATAACATGGGCAACAGACAAACCCATTTAGTGGTCACTCATGTAGAGAAGGAACATTTAACATGTGGCCTTCTGAGGTGGCACTCTGAAAAACAGATGGCTCACTTTCTGACCCTACAAAATGCCTTTGCTGCTGCTATTGCTAAAAATCATCCTGATCATCACGCTAACAGGGAAAAACACACACAGCACCCCTGTGGTAGAACCAAGTGGTTAATTCAAACATTGCCATGTTGGAGGCCCCTAACGTGGTGATGCTGATTTGAGATGCACTAGAGGAAGAAACTCTTAAATATGAATAGAATAGAAAACAACCCCACATCCCAAAATATATCCAATAACAACTTTAAAAAAATAGAAAATAAAAAGAAAGATAGAAGGAAGGAAGGTGCCTGCATGCTTTTATAAAAAGGAAAGTGAGAACTTGCTTAGTTAGGAAACACAGCTAGAAAATACTGCCTGCTGGCAGCTCACATCCAGTATATCTCCATGAATTGCTCTCAGCCTAAAGCCTCCCACTACTCTCCACCATGTGAAGACACAGTAAGAAAAGCTATCCGCAAACCACAAAGCAGGTCCTCACCAGACACTGGGTCTGCCAGCAACTTGATCCTGGACTTCAAGGCTTCCAGAGCTGTGAGAAATACATTTATGTTGTTTAAGCAGTCCCACAAAATGTAAACAAGATAACTGTATTAGTTTTCTGAGGTTGCTGTAACACATGGTCACAAACAGGATGACTTAAAACAACAGAAATTAATTTTCTCATGATTCTGGAAGCTAAAGTCAGAATTTAGGGTGTCAGCAGGGCTACCCTGTCTTTAAAGGCTCCAGGGAAGATCTTTTGATCTTTTCTTGTCTCTTCTAGCTTGTGGTTGCCCACAACCCTTGGTATTTCTCAGCTTGTAGAAGCATCACTCTAATCTCTGCCTCTGTATTTACAAGGCTATGCCATCTCTGCTGTATATCTATGTGTCTGTGTCCAAATTCGCCTTTTCCTAAAGACAAACCTTATTAGATTGGGGCCCACCGTAATCCGCTATGACTCCATGTTAATTTGATTACATCTGAAAAGACTCTATTTGCAAATGAAGTCACATGTACAAACAGAATAAGTTAGGAATTGAATGTATCTTTGTGAGAGACACAATTCTATCTACCACAAGTATGGTTCATAATTTTAGGGGAATTACTGAAAATAAAATATGTGTTCCTCACCTGACTATTGAAATGATTGTGTTGATTATAGCACTTATTTCCCTAGCATATCCCAAAGCAGACATGAACACTTTAAATATATGAGAAATAAATTCAAATTAAATTAATTCTTTGGCACTTAAAAATTGGCTTGACAAAATGGGACACATGGACCTTTTCATTCTCAGTTAAAATTTTGAGTATAGCCCCATTTAAATTAAAACAAGATCTTTAAGATTTGAAATCCGTTATATAAGACCGATTTACAGAAAGAGTGATTATCTTCACTTTCCCTCTATTTAACAGTGCAGTTTGACCTGTTATTAAACCTAGAAAGTATAAACGGCACCTCAAAATAGAGCACTGGAACCTTAATACTGTGGTGCTACCCATTGACCATGATGCTCAATTTTATTGAAATTACTCATTTTGTTTAACCAGAAAGTGGTAAATATTTTGCTATTAAATATTTGACTATGTTCTGTTCAGAGCTTAATTTTACAGTAGCATTTTCCCTTCACGTCCAAAGGGACGCAATATATTTTAATCCAGCTATGCATGGGACACTTCAGCAGCCTTGCCATCATGCATAGTATTTGCAGGCAAGGTCTTAACCGCATTTAACTTTCACACTGAGCACAAATATGATTTCAAATAATATCCTCTTTTGAGGATAATTGTTTGACACACTAATGGATCATTGCCCTACACATAATTCATGGCCACACCACTCTAGTTAAATTCCTAAAAATTTCTGGGAAAATCCAGGGCTGCTCCATCCCTGACACTCTCAAGAAACAACCGCTGACATTGACTGCACCTACAACATTCACACAAGTGTGACATGTTTTAGTTCTTTTTGAGTGGCCGAGGCAGCATACTCCTCACTGACAAGTTTAACTTATACTCATTTTCTGTTACAAATTGGCACAACTTTAATGGGGCCCCTTCCAGCAGAAGACTATAAAATCTGTTCGAACTGCAATACAAGAAGGTACTGCTATAAGTGCCACCAGAGACGTCTTTCCTTTAGAGGCTTTGGCCACCTCTCCTCATGCATGGTGGAGTCTCAGGTACAACTGTGGTATCCACAAGTTGCCATTTGCTTCTGATAGAAGAAACTGCCCTCCTCAGGCCCATTTTATATCTTATTTGGAGTGACAATTGAAGCACACATTCTGAGCTCCCTGAAGTCAGAGTCTCTTATAAGCCTCTGACCTCTGTACGAAGGTGCCCTGTATGTTTTGGATTATGGAAACAGTACCTTACATGCTAGGCATGCCTACAGAAGCCATGGCTACAGAATGGAGTCAAAGCTGGGCCGCTGGCAGATCTCACAACCCTGTCTTCAGTCTCTTGCCAGCCCCAGTATGGGGGATGTCATCCTTCGCCCAGTGCCTTGTCACCTGGGGAGTCATTGGAAATCAACTGAATAAAGATCAGAGGAAGTTCATATACTTTGTAGATGGCATTGCCATCATTTAACATGATGAAACTCAGGGGATAGTTTCTGATTTTTCATCTCTTAAGCAGACACCTCTAGTTAAAGGCAGGACTTGGGGTGAACACTATTGGCCAAATATTGAGTAGACATCTTGGCAATGGATGCCCTGCCCAAAATTAAGCAGCATCTGCACATTTACACTGATGTTGCTGGACATTGCCAATGATCTAGTCATATGTTGGGCAAGGATAGCAACAATTCCTTCTATAAAGAAGTACCTTCGAAGTACTTAATCTCTTGCCTCCCAGATACCCCAAATAGAAATCATGACCTTGCATATAAAGCATTGAAGAAAGGTCTTACCAAGACACTATCTGCTTCATAGTAGTCCTGACATTATTGATAATGGCCAAGACACTAATTTGGCTTTTTTTATTATACAATGCTAGGCTCTTGTATAAAGAAATCAATTCAGTTTTTACCTTCCTTACTTGCATTTGTCTGTAGACCTTATAAAGTACAATAATGGCTTACTTAACAAGTTTGTACTCAGTTAAATGAAGCCCAACACTTCATTAAGCATTAAGAATCAGAATAAATTGTAATCAAGAGATGCAATTTTTTGATGGTTAGCTACTGATAATTTTAAGCCTCATTTCTCCTTCCTATTCTGTCCCCCATTTAGGAAACTGATAAGAAAGTTACAGTGTTCTCTCCTTTGATGCTGGTGGGAAGTTTAAACCGTGTTTGGGAACCCTCAGCCAAGCATCACTTCTAGCCATCATCTAAAACAAAAGTTGATCTCCTTTGTCCACACTTTCAAATTAATTTTTGAATCAGCTGGGCAAGACTGAACCCCTCTGCGCATAAATTTTATTGTGTGATTAATACATTCTTTTACACCATTTTGTGTGTGCATCGTCACTCACCACGTTGGAACCCAATTATAATTGGGGGCCCATAACATCTCGGTGGGATAATGCACACACACACACACACACACACACACAGACACACACCCACACACAACATATAAAGATTTGCTACAAGTAGTTAAGGTAAAGACAAAAATCCAAAATATAATCGTTTTTGTTCAGACATTTTAGGAAAAAAAAGCTTTAATACCTACTCCATATAAACCTCCCAGGTAACCATGAATATGCTAATTGACACTACAAGGTTATATTTTTTCACATATTATACTGGCAATAAATGGAACACTGAGTGTAACACTAAGATTTGGCTAGAATGAAAATCCAAAGACACTCTCAAATACGGGTGGTTTTGTGATAGGTTGGGAATAATTTGCCATCTAGCAATGTCTAGTTTAAACAGGTATGCACTATACGACAAGAATTACTCCAAAACTCAGTTTTGCATAAAATAGCTCAGTATTTTCCTGTTATTCTGGCATAATAATTAGTACATCTTCTTTTTATTCTGAAATAATTCCAATTTGGACAGTAAATCATTTAATTGTCTTATCTATGATCCTGTATTTACACTACTATTTATACATTTTTACAAACATACCTCTGCCTGAATGTTACTGCAGCATTGGATTTTCATGGAAAATTATTAACATTATTCTTTTTTGTTTTTTGAGAAACTCCACTTACCTAGGTGTTGTTTGTCCAGCTAAAAATTAAAATAAAATACCAATCTTTAATTGCTTTTAGGAGTATCCATGTGATATGGTACAGGTTAAAGATACACACATGAAAAACTTTCCTTGGGACCCTTACGAAAGCTTTTTGAAAGAGAGATCCAGTGACATATACCTTTACATATTTTCCTTTCTCATAGTCTCCTTTTTAGATCCATTGGAATAAAACTTTATATGTTTTCCCTTCTTCATATTCCCCCTTTCACATTAATTATAATGTCCACAGTTTCAGTTTCCATAGTTCAATTAAGAAAGGAAAACTAAGATAATCATATAATTCTCATTATTAATATCTGTGAATTGTGAATTTATTACTAGCAAACAACGTTATGTGGATAAACATTACTTAGAAAAAGTAAACCTGTTTTTAGTTCAGTTAATGTTACTGTACTTTTCTATTATGTACAGTCTACTTATCCAAATAATGTAATAAATCCAATATTTCTATTGAATTCAGTGTTGTGTAGCCATAGGATGGACCACTGTACAGTGGTTAAAAAATTAACAAGCATCACATTAACATCATGGTTATATTTTTAAGACCACATTTTAAAATTATAAATCATGGAATAGTAAATATTTAAAATACTGATATATTTATACTTGGAAAATTTAGAGAGGTGTTTTTAAGAAAACATCTCACTAATAATACCATTCCTATATGAGGATGGAAGAGAAGATTGAGATTAGGGCGGGGTACTCAATGTTCTGATGTTTTATGACTAATTATTAATTTATTTCAAAATAATAATGAAGCTAAGATAAATATGGCAAGATATAGCTTGTCACTGTGTTTTGTTTTTAGCCTAAAATATCTGATGCTAACTGATAATTGAATATATATATATATATATTTGTCTTTCTTATGCACTATGTAAGAGAGACAAAATAACATAGAGACAGAGTGAGCAAAATACCATGTTCACTGCAGTGAGATTTTCTTTGGATCTAATATCTTGTGTGATAGAATTAGAAAAGAAATGGTGTTTCTGAAGGTAGGGTTTTGGTTAGAATATTTCACCTGAATGTACTTTAGTTGAGAAGCATATATTTTATGTAAATGTATATGCAAATAAAACTACAGACCATTCTATCATTGTTAGTTTTAAAATTATACTTATTAAATCTCTCATACTCATATTTATCTTGCTTTGCCCTGTAATATTTGACTTATATAATTTTCCATGGCCATGTAATATATTCTACAGTTAGTGTTCTGTTTACACATCTCTAATTATTCTGTTTACTTTTTCTGAAGACATTTTACTACATGATTATCATGGCCTTTTCTCTATATTTCAATGCAACTGAGTTGCTTACTGGGTGAAAGAAATATAAACCGTGCCAAAGAGATTTATCCATTTTAATTATTTATTGTTCTATAAACAATTACACATTTTACATTAAATTTATGTTAAGTGGAAACGGTGCAAAATTTTATTTTCTTATTAGGTAAATTTCCATATCAATATCATGCTGATAAATATCATTAGCTATTTCATTGGTCTTCTCTAAATTAATAAAAAGTAATGCTCTATTAGCATACAAAATAGGAAATAAATAATCATTTGATTCAAATGCTTCTAAATTTATTGTTTTTACCCTAAGGCTTTGATTTGCAGAACTGGAAGCATAAATGTTCTGTATGAGTTCACAAGATTCTACTCTTTCCTTTGTTTAATATCAGTGATTCAGTATCACTAATGTTATAGAAACATGCTTCCCTACATATTGAAGAATATCATAGTTATGAATACTTAGCATTTGTACCCACTTTCTGAATATATGCTGGGTAAAAATCAGCATTTCATTTTCATCAGTTCTTAGTCCCTTGAATATACATTTTCTTAAAAAGCAGGGCATTTATATTATTTATATTTGTCAAAATATAATGCATTCCATTTAGTTTAATTCTGCTAATCTATTGGATTTAATTTAATATTTATAATATATATTATATATGTGTGTGTATAAAAATGTTATATGTAACATTTGTATACAAATAACAAAATGTTATATGTATATATACCATTTGTTATATGTTTATATATATATATGTAACATTTCCTAGATACTAGTATTTTCATCGAACTCCTGATTTCCTTATTCTTAATTTATATATAATAAACAAGTCAAGACATTTGGAATATTTATATTTTTCCAAATGAAAACACTGCATTCATATAAATGCGATATATAATTAACAAATTGGATTACATTTATATATGTAGATAAGTGAATATAGGCAGACAGAAAGATCATAGGTAAATGACAGGCAGTTATCTCAGGCCCCTGGGAATATTTGTTATGGCTGATATTTGATTGTTAATTATCCATATTTGTTAATTATCTACCTGTTTGCAAACAATGAAACTATTTTTATAAAGAACAAAATTGGCCTGGCACGGTGGCTCACCCCTGTAATCCCTGCACTTTGGGAGGCCAAGGCAGGTGGATCACGAGGTCAGGAGATCGAGACCATCCTGGCTAACACGGTGAAACCCCGTCTCTACTAAAAATGCAAAAACATTAGCCGGGCGTGGTGGCGGGCGCCTGTAGTCCCAACTACTCAGAAGACTGAGGCGGCAGAATGGCGTGAACCCGGGAGGTGGAGCTTGCAGTGAGCCAAGATAGCGCCACTGCACTCTAGCCTGGGCGATAGAGCGAGACTCCATCTCAAAAAAAAAAAAAAAAAGAACAAAATTGTTTTTAGTTAATGAGAAGATTTTTGTTTAATCTATGAATTAAAGTAATATGTTGGACTTAAAAAAATAATAAGGGAAGAAAAGTTAAAAGATGCAGAAATGTATATTCTTGCAATCAAACATGAAGTGAGTTAATTTTGAGTCAAGCCAATAGGAGTGATCCAATAATGATTAGATTGTGAAGGTACCACTTTTAGCAGATGCTTTAAGGATATATCCCCCATGTTAATAATAAATAAATAAACTAATGTCCCATTGAAATAATCTACAATTAGGAGAAGAGAAACAAGGAATTGGAAAGCTCCAACACATAGGAAGAAAGTTTGGGATGGCACTTGGGAGGGATTCATGAAATGAATAAAGGGTAAAATAATGGGAAAGTCACCTTTATATGAATAGGATTTTATGGAAAGTATAAATGCTAAAATACCCTACATATCGCACATATGATGCAATTTCTGTTGTTTTGGTAATAAACATGAATGTTAAAGAAGTCATATTGTCACACTTGTTTTCTTTGATATCATCCTTTTGGAGAAGAAAATCTTAGTATGGGGAAATGGTTAAGCCCCTTCTCTTTGGGTTTGTGGAATGTTAGATTGTGTGGCCATGGGCCATGGTTGGTTTTCCTTACTGTACTTTCTTTTTTTTTTTTTT
>NW_012115833.1:755770-758157 GCF_000951035.1 Colobus angolensis palliatus | reverse complement strand
TACTTTCCTGTGGCTGAGCAAAGGAGTATGCCAACCAATATTATAATATTTATTTATTTTCACATTTATCAGGCTGATGGGTGGACGATTATTTTTAGTTTTAATTTGCTTTTATGTAGCCATAATTTAAAACAGAACCAGAGAGAGAGATTTGACACACTTACAAATATTATCAATTTGTTGATTTTCTATCATTGGTAAGCTACATATTCATTTCCATTGTCTATGTGTTGACTAGATTATCATATTTTACAAGTTTTGTAGGAGCTTTTCTTTTTATAAGTTAATTCAACTTTGTCATGTTTCAATATGATCTGAAATGTGTGTTTAGATTTTATGTCATTCTGCTTAAGATATCAATTACATTCTATATGATCAAAGCTACTACTGTTTTATTTATGAATTTTGTTTTATAGCTTTCTTAGAATTTCATTTCACAAATTATTATTGTTTTAAAAAGTCTCTCATGTTTTCTCATATACAGTGTATCTATGTCACATTTCCTTAGAGACCATTTTTATTTAATTTTTATTTATGATATTATAAGATATAAATTTAAATCATTTTGTGCAATTGATCTTTCTTGCCTATTTATATTGTCAGTAGTTTATTCATTTAATCCTAGTTTTAATATGTACTATTAGTAATTTGAGTCATCACTAAGGGTCTTGGTACATTAAATTTTCTAATTGTTTTTGTTATTATGAGGAAATTTATAAAATTTTAAAAATTAATTATCAAAACAGTAACTTGTACTCTGGCACTTTACTGAGAATACTACAAATGCAAAAAATGATTTTTTGTCCATCTGATGTTCTTCTTACTTCTACTTTCTGTTTTTTTCTTTCTTTTTTTTTTTTTTTTTTGGCAATGACTGGAGCACATAGAGCGGCAATGAGCAAATTAATGACAATGAGTATTATTAATATCGTGATTTTAATTTTAATAGGAAATGCATTAGGTATTTGTCCTAATGCTCTTACTCCCCTTATCCCCCACACCCTGAGAGACCCCAGTGTGTGATGTTCCCCTCCCTGTGTCCCTGTGCTCTCATTGTTCAGCTCCCACTTATGAATGAGAACATGCGGTGTTTGGTTTTCTGTTCCTGTATTAGTTTGCTGAGAATGATGGCTTCCAGCTTCATCCATGTCCCTGCAAAGGACATTAACTCATTCTTTTTAATGGCTGCGTAGTATTCCGTGATATATATGTGCCACATTTTCTTTATCCAGTCTATCATTGATGGGCATTTGGGTTGGTTCCAAGTCTTTGCTATTGTAAATAGTGTGCAATAAACATATGTGTGCATATATCTTTATAGTAGAATGACTTACAACCCTTTGGGTGTATACCCAGTAATGAGATTGCTGGGTCAAATGGTATTTCTGTTTCTAGATCCTTGAGGAATCACCACACGGTCTTCTACAATAGTTCAACTAATTTGCACTCCCACCAGTAGTGTAAAAGCATTCCTATTTCTCCACATCCTCGCCATTATCTTGTTGTTTTCTGACTTTTTAATAATCACCATTCTAACTGGTGTGAGATGGTCTCTTATTGTGTATTTGCTGTTAGTCTATAAAATGTTATTTAATATATTGAGCAAGCAAGATATCTGGTTATTTTACTTCCAGATATAAAATGGTTAATTGACCTTTATTAAATGTTTAAAAAATATGTATTGATAAGATATTATTTGATTACTTAGTATCTTATTGTAGGGAGACTTTTTATAGATTTCTAATTTTTATTATCCTCAAATTGTTGGCTGTGTGTTATTACATATGTTCTTCAATAAATATGTAATAATGTCATACAATGTCAATAGTTAACAAATTTTTGAATTTATAATTTTTAGAGTTTTCATGTATATTTTTACAAATTTTAATTTATAGTATGTCATTGGCTTCATAATTTTTCAATTTTAGTATCAGGGTAATATTGTCAGACTAAAAAGCACTGGACAGCTTTCTTTTCTTTTTCTTTTGTTTGGCATGTGTTTGTGACAACATATGGACTATCAATTCCATGAGGTTAGGTAAAACTCACAAAGTAATCTGGAGGTTTTTAATTTATTTTTTGTATTTGCATATTTAAAATATTCCTTCATCATGATATGTTGGTTTATACAGTACCACATTTTGCTCCAATATTTAATTATTAAACGTAGTTTATTATTAAATTATCTGTTTCTTATAATCTTGTATCTTAAACAAAATGTTTATTAAGAATATTTACTATCGTTCATATCTGGAACACGTAGTTCCTCAATTCCAATCTGACTGTATCTTTCTTTCATTTTTTTTTATTTAGGTGAGTAAAATGATTGTTTCTACATTCTTTTTTTCTTTTCTTTTCTTTTTCTTTTTCTTTTTTTTTTTTTTTTT
>NW_012115833.1:693709-755488 GCF_000951035.1 Colobus angolensis palliatus | reverse complement strand
CTGGCCTGTTTCTACATCCTTAAAGAAATACCTTTTCATTTTACTGTTCATTTCAATATAAATTTTTGTTTCTTTTCATGAAGATACGTATTGTGACCAGATATATATTTTATTTTTGTAAATGTTACATGGCTTTATATCAATGCATTTATTACTGTCATTGTAGCACATTATTTCATTTATTTATTTAACTTATCAAACACTGGGAGTGATCTTCTGAAGTTTTGATTTTGTAATGTACATATGAGCCTTTGGTAAGCAATGTATATGTTTATCAAAACTTAAGAAAATTAAAAACTTTGATAGTGAAGTGTAATTTAAATTTCTAAACACTAAAGGTATTCCTAAAATTATCATACCCTAATAGAATGTGATACTTATTTATCAATAAGGAGGAATAAAAACATAGTAGTCTATAAATCTAGGCATGTATTATAATGGATTTTAGCATTTGAGGCTTACGGCATTCAAAATCATTGGCAAAATTAAGAATAACTAAGAATAGCCCTGTTATATTGGGTGAAAAATATCAAACATTTGAAGCAATACCTCAGGAGTGGCATTAAGTAATCTATTTTACAAGCTCTGAATTTCCATAATTTCATATTAACAACATGTGTCACTTTGTTGTGTTTTGTAAAAGCTCAATTGTGATATAATTCGTATATTTATTTCACTCATTTAAAGTGTACATATTAATGTTTTTAGTATAGTCACAGGATTAAAAGCATCACCACATCCGTGACTGAACACTATAATCCTTGAAAGGAATTTTATACCCTTTTGCAGAAATTCCCATTTCCCCTCCTTCATTCTTGCCCCAGCACTAGGCAACCACTGATTTACTTCTCATTTCTATCTATTTGCTAACATAGATATTTCACACAAATAAAATAATATAATATATTGTTTTTGTGATTGGTTTCTTTAACACAATGATTTTAAGGTTTATCCATGTTGTAACACGTATTAATCAATACTTCATTCCTTACTACTGCTGAACAATATTCCCATTGTATGGATATACATTTTATTTATCCATTCATCTATGGCCATTCAAGTGGTTTCCACTTTTTAGCTATTAAGAATAACAATTCCACAAACATTTGTGTACAAGTTTTATATGGATATGTGTATTTCTTTCTCTTGGGTGTGTACGTAGGTTTGAAGTGGCTAGGCTATATGAGATTTTATCTAATTTCCCTGGCTAAAATCTCTTCCAATAATAAATACGAGTGGCAAAAATGAACATATTAACCTTGTCTTGATCTTAGGTAAAAAGCATTCGGGTTTTTTTTAAGATGTTAGCTTTCGATTTTTCACAAATGTTGGTTATTAATCAAGTTGAGGATGTCTACTATCCCAAATTTTTGAAAAATTTTAGTCATGAAAGGGTATTGGATTTATTCTATGCTTTTCTGCAACTATTGAGATGATCATATGGTTTTTATACTTATTGTATTATCATATTTTACAGTACTTCATTTTTAGATATTATATCAACCTTGCATTCCTCAGATAAATCTCACTTGATTATTGATGTATAATCTGTTTTGTACGTTGCTCAACACAGTTTGCTAGGATCTTGAAGGTTTTTGCTGCTATATTTATAAAAGATATACATCTGTAGATTTCTTATGTGAGTAATGCTAGAATCATAGAATGAATCTGAAAGTTTTCCCTCCTAATCTGTTTTCTAGGGGGGTATGGGAGATCTGTGAAGGAGTACTATTTGTTATTCTTTTTACATTTTGGAGAATTTACCAGAGAAGCCATCTCAGTCAGGGCTTTCTTCAAGGGAAGGTGTATTATTATTCATCAAAAATCTCTTTTCATGAGTCTATTCAAATTTTCTACTTCATGAGTCAGATTTGTTAGTTTGTGTCCTTTGTGAAATATATCAATTTTATCTAGGTTATTGAATCTGTTGACATACAGTTAAACATGTTTTCATACACACACATACACATTGTATATATATCAGATCAGCAATGATGTCAGCTTTTGCATTGTTTTGGTAATTTTTTCTTCTCTCTTTTTTTCTTGATCAGTCTGCTAAAACTTTGTCAAATTTACTGATTTCTTCAAATAACATTTTGGTTTCATTGATTTTTCTCTATTTTTTCTTCTATATCATTTAAGTCCAATCTTGGTCAATTTATTTCTTTTTTTTTTAGTTATAGTTTTTTCTACTTTTTAAGAACTTCTTAAGGATAAAATAAATTATTTTGATACTTCCTCTTATTTAATAAAGGTGTTTGCAGTTATAAATTTACCTCTAAGCAGTGTAAAGCTGCTTCCTATAAGATTTGCTATATTTTTTGTTCAATTAATCTTTTGAGTTCTTGTTATAAAATGGTTCTCCTTATAACTAGTTTGTGTGTGTTCTTTTAATGTCTATTATATCTGGTATTTGTATACCCACTCCACCTTTTTTATGGTATTATGATATATTTTTTTCAATCTTTAGTTTCCACCTATTTTAAACTTTATTTTACCCAATATTCAAATTAAATATTAAATTAAGAGTCAACAAGATAATTGGATGTTGTTTTAATGTCCAACTTGATGTCAAACTTTTGATGAATCTATTCACATTTAATGCTAGTATTGATGTGCTTGTGTTTCCATCTTCCATTTTGCTTTTTTTTCTATCTGTCAACCTTTTTTCTCTTTTATTTCTTTCTGTGTTTACTCACTCTATATGGCTTTTTTCTGATTTTAATTCATTTAATTATCTATATTTTTGAATTAGTTTATTAATTGTTACTGAGGCTTGCAATAATGTATCTCAATATATCAAAATCAACCTCAGGTTTATACTTAGTTTTAATTAAATATAGAAAATTTTCTTTTATGTGGATATCCTACCTTTTTTTAAGTCTGTTATCTATATTGCACTTCTACATGTTACAATTCAGAAATATATTGTTATAGTTTTTACTTTATGTGTTTCCTTTACTAAATATGAGATTAAAAATGAGAATGTCTATATCTGTATCATCTATATCTATGTTTATGTATCTGTGATGAATTTCTGATTTTGATTTTTTTTATCTACCCTTCCTGGATAGATTAATATATTTCATGGATTTGAGTTACCATTAAATGACATTTTCTTACTCCAACACATCTTTGTTTCTACTCCTCTTCATTTTCTGTTACTCTTAGTAATATTATCATTATGTTCATTGCTCAAGAATGCAATAATATTCATACTATTTTATGCAATTAATTTTTAAATAAATTAAGGGAAAAAAGAGACACAACATGCAATATACTTGCTTTTGTAAAAAGCCTCTATTATCTTTACAACTTTATTTTCTTCATGTGGATTCAAACTATCATCTGTTATTACTAGTTTTCAATCTAAGAACTTTCTTTAATATTCTTGTAAGTAGGTCTTCTAGTACACATTTTCCTACTTTTTGTTCATGTGGACATGCCTTTATTTTGCCATCATTTTTGAAACAATTTAACTAAATATAAGAACTGGATATAAGATTCTTGGTTAACCGGGTTTTTTTCTTTTCTTTCTGTATTTTGAATATATTATCCCACTGCCTTATCATTTTACTAATGATAAGTCAAGTTTTTTTATTAGGTTTTTCTAGTAATGATGTATTATTTTTTCCTCTTGCAGTTCTGAAAAATTATTCAAGTATTTTGACTGCCAACATTTTGTGTTTAGGTTGGATCTCTTCCCATTTATCTTTCTTGAAATTTGCAGAGCTTTTCTTTTGACACTTGATTTTTTTTTATTATATTATGGGAAATTTTCACTTACTGCCTTTATTTCTTTGCATATTATTTTTAGTCATTTTCTCTCTTATCTCCCCTTATAATACTTTTATTGCTTATATAGTGGAATTAATGGTGTCTCACATTTCTCTAAGGTTGTGTTCATTTTTCTTTTTCTCTATGTTTCTCTGAATGTATAATGGCCATTGATTCATCTTTAAGTTTACTAACTCTTCTGCCAGCCAAAATATACTATTGAGACATTTTTGTGAAGTATTCATTTCCCTTATGTACTTTTTATCCACATGTATACTCTGTTTGACGTGACTTTTTTGTATTTTCCTTTTAAATTTTAAAATATTGTTTCCTTTGGTTCTTTGAACATATTTTACATGGGTGACTTGAAATCATTATAGCCAAGTCTTTGCTATTGTGAATAGTGCCGCAATAAACATACGTGTGCATGTGTCTTTGTAGTAGAATAATTTATAATCCTTTGGGTATATACCCAGTAGTGGGATGGCTGGGTCATATGGTACACCTAGTTCTAGATCCTTGAGGAATCGCCATACTGTTTTCCATAATGGTTGAACTAGTTTACAATCCCACCAACAGTGTAAAAGTGTTCCTATTTCTCCACATCCTCTCCAACACTGTTGTTTCCTGATTTTTTAATGATGGCCATTCTAACAGGTGTGAGATGGTATCTCATTGTGGTTTTGATTTGCATTTCTCTGATGGCGAGTGATGATGAGCATTTTCTCATGTGTCTGTTAGCTGTATGAATGTCTTCTTTTGAGAAATGTCTGTTCATATCCTTTGCCCACTTTTTGATAGGGTTGTTTGTTTTTTTCTTGTATATTTGTTTGAGTTCTTTGTAGATTCTGGATATTAGCCCTTTGTCAGACGAGTAGATTGCAAAAATTTTCTCCCATTCTGTAGGTTGCCTGTTCACTCTGATGGTAGTTTCTTTTGCTGTGCAGAAGCTCTTTAGTTTAATGAGATCCCATTTGTCAATTTTGGCTTTTGCTGCCGTTGCTTTTGGTGTTTTAGACATGAAGTCCTTGCCCATGCCTATGTCCTGAATCAACCCAAATGTCCATCTGTGACAGACTGGATTAAGAAAATGTGGCACATATACACCATGGAATACTATGCAGCCATAAAAAAGGATGAGTTTGCGTCCTTTGTAGGGACATGGATGCAGCTGGAAACCATCATTCTTAGCAAACTAT
Organism: Colobus angolensis palliatus; assembly: GCF_000951035.1. Lineage (NCBI taxonomy): Eukaryota > Metazoa > Chordata > Mammalia > Primates > Cercopithecidae > Colobus > Colobus angolensis. The sequence goes on along the minus strand of NW_012115833.1, from coordinate 750,512 downwards.
CACAAGAAGAGAAAACCAAACACCGCATGTTCTCACTCATAGGTGGGAACTGAACAATGAGATCACTTGGACTCGGGAAGGGGAACATCACACACTGGGGCTTATCATGGGGAGGAGGGGAGGGGGGAGGGATTGCATTGGGGAGTTATACCTGATATAAATGATGAATTGATGGGTGCTGACGAGTTGATGGGTGCAGCACACCAACATGGCACAAGTATACATATGTAACAAACCTGCACGTTATGCACATGTACCCTAGAACTTAAAGTATAATAAAAAAAAAAAAAAAGAAATCATTATAGCCTAAGTTCACCCTGTGAACTTCTTCAAAGTCACTTTCTATTGCCTGTTCTTTTTGTCTTGTGTGTGGATTGTGCTTTCCTGTTTTGTTTTGTTTATGTTAGTTTATTTTGATTTCTCAATGATTGGTTTGTATAATATAATGTAGCAATTCTGGATGATGCTCCTCTTCATTGCTCCCCTACTCCTCATGGTAGTTGGTGACATTGTCATTTTGTTTAGTCATTTCTGTTATTTATTTGTCTCACTAACGTAGCTCAATTTACTCTCATGCGAGAAGTGTGCAGTCTGGTGTAACTGCTCAGATTTTACTTTCCTTAGTTTTATTTTTCAGCCTATCACCCCTGGATTATCATAAGCCATATATTGATCAAAAGTTGTGATAAAATCCTCTGGCCAGTTAAATTTTTATGCTCTGCCTTTGGATAGGTGTGTGATTTAGAGGCTGCTATCACAGTTCAGGGAGTTTACTTTTCTGCCTCACATTCAACCAGGGACAGGTAGCTTAACGTTTACCTCATTCACTGTTCATGAGAAGGTTCAGCCATGGACATATATACAATCTTCTAGACTACTAAGAATGAATAAGTGTGATCTTATTTTTAGCCTGACTTCCTAGGATTTGCTCCTGGGTCATTTTAGTCAGGGTTTATTCAGAGGATCTCTTTAAGCTCCTTGTGCCAGTGAGGTTTCTGCCTTGTCTTGATTAGTTTGTGTGCAATTTGGGGTCTCCATTAAAGTTTATCCCCTTGTCCTATTTGATTGCTTCTGAGTGGGCACAGCCTCGTGTGCCTATACAGCCTTTCTTATCCTCAGCGATGACTGGGCACACAGGGTCTATTCTTGACTGACACGTTCCTTGGTTCTTTCTACTAAAGCTTTAGCTTAAATCACTGAAGACCTTGGAGGAGATCAATTATGGAGAGCAGAACTACCAGCTTATTTGTAATTGCTTTCCTCCAAGATCTTCAGTGATTTAAGCAATGTCTTTAGGCATATACTTCTTTGCATTGTGTTCCAAATCAAGTCAGTCCATTCAGGCAAAGATGCAAAGCTTTTTGTCTCTTTGACCATGCTACCCTCATGCAGAACCACTACTCTGCTGCCCAGAGAAAATTACAAAATCCCAAAACTACAAGAGCAACACCGTCACTTTATGCATATAAACTGTGGAGTCTGGTGATCCTTGGTCTTTTCAGATTTTCTATTCTTTTGCAGAAACTACACCCTACAAAGAAGCTGGGAGCCAGAATGACTGAGTGTCAATCTGCTCTGGCTAAGCTGTAGCTTCTTCTATACCAGTGGAGACAGAATGAGGGAATGGGTACTCCATCCTTATGGCTGCACCAGCTTGCAGTAGAGCCTCTGCTTCACATTGCTGAGGCAGTAAGAATGTCAGAAACCTCTCCTCACATTGAAATTATAGTACCAGACTAGAAGCTTGGGGAAGAGACCCCAGCTTTTCAGTTGCACCACCCACAGTACAGTGCCTTGTGTAGAGCTTCCAGAACATAGTTAGGGTAGAAACAATGAAGTAAGTCTCATGCTTCACGTGGCACAGACTTTCTTATTGTAGACTGAATGAATGATTCTCCACTGCTCTTTTCTCTTAGAAGGATTTCAAAAGGCTTTCAATGATTTTTTTTTTTTAATAATTTTCACTAGTGAAATTGTTGTTTTACCAAGCAGAGGGTCTTCTGAGCTCTTTACTTTGACAAACTGGAAGTACCACACTAAAGTATATCACTTTAATTATCACAAAGTAAATAAATATTATATACAATAGTTCTACCTTTTCCACAAAGGATACATTCCAAGTGGATGTCTGTCTGAAACAGCAGATATTAGCAGACTCACCCCTGCCTCCCATATATATATATATATATATATGTATGTATGTATATGCATATGCATGTATATATATGTATGTGTATATATATATGTATGTATATATACATATATATACATCTTATTACATACTTATTGATTTTATCAACTCAAGAAATGACTTCACATGTTCAGTCATAAGGAGCAACAACTTATCCATTCAAGTTTTATCATGAGATTATAGTTATTTCATGCCAGTCCCATCTTTGAGGTCCATTTCTAATTCTGTTTCTTCTGTTATTTCTACCACATCTTCAGTTTCTTCCTCCATTGAAGTCTTGAAACCCTTAGTGTGATACAAGAAGATTGGAATCAATGTCTTTTGCACTCTTCTTAATGTTGATATTTTGACTTTTCCAATGATTCATAAATGTTCTTAATGTTCATAAATTTACAATGGTGGATTTTTTTCCAGATAGTTTTTAACTTACTTTGTGCTATGGTTTGACTATTTTTCTCCTCCAGAATTCATGTTGAAGATTAGTCCCCAGTGTAGCAGTTTTGGTAGATGGAGTCTTTAAAAGGTGATTGAGTCAGAAGGATTCAGCCTCACGAGTAAATTAGGAGCTGAATTTAATCCAAGTTAATATGATTAATGGATTAATGAGATAATGAACTAATGAGTTATCATGGTAATGGTAATGTAACTGGTGCCTTTATTAGAGGAGAAAGAGAGACCTGAGCCACCATGCTCAGGACTGTCGTCATATGATGCCATGCACCTCATTGCAACTTTGCTGAGAATTACCACCAGCAAGAAAGTTCTCACTGGATACAACCCCTTGACCTTGAACTTTCCAGCCTCCAGAGCTATAAAAGATAAATTTTGTTTCTAATAAATTATCCAATTTCAGATATTCTGTTATGAGCAACAGAAAACTGACCAAGACACATTGTTCAGATATAACAGAGGAATCAATATCGACGGCAACTATTGCCTCATGAAATGTGTTTTTTAAATAAAGAGAATTAAAAGTCTGTATTACTCCTTAATCCCTGGGTTACCAAAAGGATGTTGTGTTAACAGAAATGAAAACAGTATTAACCTTACACATTTCCCTCTGAGTTCTTGAGTGACCAGGTGAATTGTCAATGAGCAACAATATTTTGAAAGGATTTTTTTTTTTTTTTTCCTGAACAATAAGTCTCAACAGTGGGCTTAAAATATTCAGTAAGCTATGCTGTAAACAGAGGTGCTGTTATCCAGGCTTTGTTGTTCCATTTGTAGAGCACAGGCAGAGTGAATTTAATACAATTCTTAAGGGCCATAGGATATTTAGAAGGATAAATAAGCATTGACTTCAACTTACAGTCACCAACTGCATTATCCTCTAACAAGAGAATTAAACGGTCCTTTAAAGTTTTGAAACAAGACATTGACCTCTCTCTAGCTATGAAAGTTCTGTGTTGCATTTACTTCCACTATAAACCTGTTTTGCCTACACTGGAAATCTGTTTAGTGTAGCCACCTTTATCAGTCATCTTACCTAGATCTTTTGGATAACTTCCTGCAGCTTCTACACAAATGCTTGTATTTCACCTTTACTTTTATGTAGTGGAGATGGCTTGTTCACCTCTCTCTGCCTTCATAAAATTAAAGAGAGTTAGGACCTTACTCTGAATTATGTTTTGGTTTAAGGGAATGCTGTTGCTGATTTTGTCTTCTATCTAGACCTCTGAAACTTTCTCTATGTCAGAGTGTGGCTGTTTTACATTTTTATCGTTCACGTGTACACTGGAGTATTACTTCTAATTTCCTTCGGTAACTTTCCCTTTGCATTCAAAATTTGGTTGTTTGGCACTGGAGGCCTGGCTTTCAGTCTGTGTCAGCTTTCAACACGTCTTTCTGTCTAGGCTTAATCATTCCTAGCTTTTGACTTAAAGTGAGATACATGTGACTCTTTCTTTCACTTGAACAGTTAGTGGCCATTTTAGGGTTATTAATTGGCCTAACTTCTGTATTGTTGTGTCTCAGGAATAAGGGAGGCCGGAGAAGAGGGAGAGACTAGGTGCATGGCTGGTTGGTGGAGTAGTCAGAACTCAAACATGTATTGATTAAATGTACCCTTTTATAAGGGTACAGTTCATGGTCTAGAACATCGCTAATCAGACATCACCATAATAAATATAGTAATAGTGAAAACGTTTAAAATATTCCAGGAATTACCAAAATATCACACAAACATTAAGTGGCACAGACATGCTATTGGAAAAATGGCACCAATTGACGCTCTATGCAGGATTTCCACTAATCTTCAATTTATAAAAAAATACAATCACCTCTTAAGTATGATAAAGTGAAGTTCAATAAAAGGAAGTATGCGTGTATGTAATATCTTTTTTTGTAATTTGAAGTTTGTTATGATATATTTTATTGTTTTAAATGTTCACTTTCTTATCTAACTTAACATTCATAAGTTACCAAGCTGTGTAATAATGTTTCATAAACTTTGAATATGGCTCTGAGTGACGTTAGATATTTAATATAGATTGTCACCTTTCACTCATGTAACACATGATAAAAACAGGTACATATATTTATAAAGTACTGAGAGGGCACATTCTCTGAATTTGTAAGCAATGGAATACTCTTGAGTCTACAGCTGACTACAAGTCACTAAATTCTCAAAAACCTAAGTGAAAGATAATATTAAGCAAATATATGAGGACTTATAATCAGAGAAGTTTTGGGAATGTGACATTGCTGGTAAAATCAAAAAAGCCACCTGATTGACTATTTAGGGTAAGTTGGGTCAATTTTGATAAATACCATCATAAGAAAGTATTGATGATGACAAGAATGCCAAATATTCATAGGACACTAATACTACTTTATCCAACAAGACTTGGAATTCTCCCCTTTTAGCAAAAGCCTCTGATCGTGCCTTTAATAGGACCACAAAATCCCGTTTTCAGATAAGATACAGCTGCTCACAGAAAGAAGCCCTCTCCTCTTTTTAGACGATGTGTCTCCTGGTCAGAAGTAGTGTTTCTTCATGATTAGAGTCAAGTTGAAGGCAAGAAGAAGAAGCTATCAGAGAGAAATAAGGTCATGAAAAGTGAAGAATATGAGCATGTCCTTCTTAAATCTTATGTCAGCAAAATACACAGAATTACAATGTTTAGCAATGTTCGTTCCTAAGATAAACTCAGCTCAATCTAAATTTTCTTTTAGAATATCTTTGGGTTTGATGTAGTAAAATATTTTATTTATGTCCATGATTAACATTAGTGTGTACTTCTTTTTTCTCTTTTACTTTATTTATTTTTTCTTCTTAGAGACAGGATCTTACTCTGTGGCCCAAGTTGGAGTGCAGTGGTGTGATCCTAACTCACTGAAGCCTGAAGCACTTGAACTCAAATGATCCTTTTGCCTCAGTTTCCTGAGTAGATAGGACTACAGGCACATGCCACCATGTCCACCTAATTTTTATTTTTAAGAGATGGGGTCTTACTATGTTGCTCAGACTGGACTCAAACTCCTTACCTTAAGCAGTCTTTTAAGACCTGCCAAAGTGTTGAGATTAAAAGTGTGAACCACTATGCCCAACTCTGACATATTTTTCTGATTTAGATATGAGTTTATGCTGGCCTAATGAGTTGAAAAGAGTTTCCTCCACTTTAAATTTTTTGAAGGAGTTTTGGTAAAATTGTTATGAGTCCTTTCACAAATATTTGATAGAATTGACCAGTGAAGCCATCTGATACTAGAGTATAAAGAAAGTTTATTATAAATTCAACTTATTTATAAGATGTAGGATTATTTGAGTCATATATTTCATTTTTGAAGTGATCTGGGAGCTTTTGTCTTTTACTACTTCACCAGTTTCACCTAGATTGTCAAATATTTTGGCATAACATTATTCAGAATATTATCTTGGAATATAGGTAGAATCAGTAGAAATGTACATTTTCTTATGCTGGATATTGGTTATTTGTACATTGTCTCTTTTTGACCTGCTCAATTTGGAGCTAGATTTTCTCAAAAACCAGTATTTTGTTTCATACTTTTTTTTTCAGATTTTTATTTTACTGATTGCTGCTATCTTTTTGTATTTTCTTTATGCTGCTTACATTGAGTGATTATCTATTCTCTTTGTAGTCTTAAGATTAGGCTGAGATTATTGGTTTGAGACCTTTCTTCATTCCTAAGAATGGCTATTTCTCTCTAACTTTGACTTTATTGCTAACCCACAAATTTTGACATGCTGTGTTTTATTTACATTTATTTACTTATTAATTTCTCCTATGTTCTTAGTCACATGAGTCATATAGGAGTGCGTTCTTGTAAATTTTTCTATTGTCCTTCCCAATTTCAATTTTTTGGCTTCATGTGTCTTTAATATTTGCTATTATGTGCATATATATTTAAGAATGTTACATTATTTTGATAAACTGATCTCTTCTTAATGATAAATTTACCTTATCTTTTCATCTTAATAATATTTGGTCTGATATCTATCTTTTCTGATATTAATATAGTCAGTTTGGTTTACTTTTGACCAGTGTTGGCATAATATATCTTTTTATGTACGTTTCTCTTATTTGTGTATCTAAATGTATGTCACCAACATAGACTTCAATCTTGCCCTTTCATGTACTTTAACAATCTCTGCCTCTCAATTCAGGTGTTTAGACCATTTGCATCTAAGAAGATTATAAAATTAAAGTGTAATCTACCATCTTTCTATCTTATTTATATTAATTCTATGTGTTTTGCATTCCCCTTTTTCTTGTTTTCTCCTTTTTTCCCAAATAATAGAATATTTTATATTATTTTATTCTATCTTGGTTTTTTTTGCCTGTTAGAGATTTTGTGTATTTAGTGATTTGTTTAATGTTGAGAATATACATTTTTAATTAATCACAATCTACTTTTGTGAATAAATTTCAGACATTGTATACTTTCTGTTTTGGTTATAGTTTTGGTAATGCTTAATTTTCCTTTATAGCATCCCCACTTCCAGTATGAAGATATCCTATTACTCCAAATGACACACTAACGTTTTTATTAGGGTCCTTTCTCAGAGGCTTATAGACTCCATTTTTTGATCTTTTAACACTGTAAGACAGAGAAATATATCCACACTGGTCTTTACCATCTTCATACCATCTTATTTTTCTGCTTTGTGCCGTTGAATAATTCATGTCTTTAGGGAGAAAGCCTGATACTTGTCAGAATTATGTCCTTGCTCCTCTTTTCTCACTGGGACCTTGGCAATACATGCCCTGGCTTTCTTCATAGCTTGTCAGAAATTTCTGTTTTTCTCATTCTAATACCATTGATAACCAAATCCGTTGGCATTTCTGACTTTCAGTATTATCCCTCTTCCCAGATCCCCAACCTTTCACCATGAGCCCGGTATTGCTTGGGCTGGTCTCGAACTCCTGGCCTTAAGCAGTCTTTTAAGACCTGCCAAAATGTTGAGCTTAAAGGTGTAAACCACTGTGCCCAACTCTGACATATTTTTCTGATTTAGATATGAGTGTTATGCTAGCCTAATAAAATGAGTTGAAAAGAGTTTCAACTCATATAGGGAGAAAAGGTGGCTAAAACGTATTGGCTTACTTCTCTGCTCCATTCTTCCCACTGGGGTCTTTTTCTCTTCAGTTTCTATTTGCCTCACATTATTCCAAAACTTATGCTCAGAATTGTTGTTTTTTGTTTTTATTTTGTTTGGTTTGGTTTTGATTTGTGTATTAACTGGCTTTTCTTAGTGTTTCTTGAAAGAAACATTGTTCTTCAAATTACTCCATCATAATAGAAGTGAAAAATTGTGAATATATCTGAACATTTCCAGTTTCCAGTAAGCTATTTGTCTTTGTATAGACTATTTTAAGTGATTAAATATAAGTACATTTTTACCTTATAATATTCATGTTTCAATTTGACTTCTATATCTGTAAAAACTTTTGCCACAAATTAATCCTATAGTAGGTTTGCTCCATATTGAAAAATGAATTGCTGAGAATAATTAGACAAAATCGTATTTATGTGAATTTGTATCTCTCCCCATATACTTTGATCAATCACTCAAGAGCATTCCTAGCTAGTTTTCATAATTTATTTCATTCTTCTAAGAGACTACTTCGGATGTTTAACTTTTGAAATTTGTTTTCAATATCCTTTCTTGGTTCTGGTATCAATCATTTTTATCCAAGTTGCCTCAAAGAGACAAAAAGCATCAATTCCCTAGATTATTGTTGTTATGGAAACACTTTCAAATTTTTAAAATTTCAGCCCAGCCACGGTGGCTCACACCTGTAATCCCAGCACTTTGGGAAGCCAAGGCAGGCGGGTCACCTGAGCTCAGGAGTTTGAGACCAGTCTGGCCAACATGGAGAAACCCCATCTCTACTAAAAACACAAAAAATTGGCCAGGCATGGTGGCACATGCCTGTAATTGCAGCTACTTGGGAGCCTGAGGCAGGAGAATCGCTTGTACTCAGGAGGCGGAGGCTGCGATGTGGTGAGATCACGCCATTACACTCCCGCCTGGGCAATAAGAGTGAAACACCCTCTCAAAAGTATAAAATAAAAATAAAATAAAATAAAATAATTTTAAACATTTTATATATTCGAGGGGTTCAAGTGAAGACTTCTTAAATGCATAGATTGCATAGAGGTAAAGTCTGGGCTTTCAGTGCACTTATCACTTGAATAGTGAAATTATACTCAATTGGTAATTTTTCAACTTATTTTTTATATTCTTACTGTCTTCAAGTATAGTGAATAATTAGTCTGTCTTTTAGGTTAAGATTTCTAGTTTCCTCTGAATACTTCATATTTTCTCTTCCCCAGTTTGGTCACCTCTTGTTTATCTTCAACCCTTCTCTAATGGCAATGCGTAGGCCTGACATTTCCACACTCGTTCTGCCTTAACAGAACGAGTTTTACATTCTCTTTTACACTCTGTCACACTTTTCTGTCCATCGTTCCAACTGAAGGACAATGTCTACCTCAACGACTGTGTTCCAGTCAGCCTTTAGGTGCATTCTGATACATAAAATAGTGAATTCCTAAACACTGACCCTTTTGATAATTTTATTTGCATTCTGAAGTCCTTTTCTCTCTTTGCTTCCCTTTTTCTTCTCCCTGGTGGTTCTGTACAGGCTTCACCTATTATCTGCATTGCAAAGTCCACTTGTGTTTCTGCTCCCCAGCTCCACAGTACTCCCCTTGAGGCATACATTTTTTTTTTTTATATTACTGAATCTACACTAATCCTTGACATATAATTTCATAATAAATACATGTTAAATGAAAAATTGGTAGATTGATAGGTATATAAATAAGTTAAATAATTACCTTTCATCTCTATGACCCAGTCTCCTCTTTTCTATTGTTTCCTTTATTTGCCTATTAATTTTTATACCATCCAGAATTTCACTGTACAAATGCTACTTTAGCCATTTTATCCTAAGGCATGGCTTCGATATGTGCGTGCGCGCGCGCAAGTTTGTGTATGTGTGTGTGGTTTCTCAGTTTCTAGACCACATTGTAATGTTTTTTCTGGTGTCCCTTTAAAATTTTCATAGCCTCCTTGATTCAGAAATCCAAATTCATGCACAATTTTTCTTTCAGAATATAATCTGCTTCATAGTATTTATGTCAAGACAGAAAGCCAGAAATCTGTTAGAAATTATTATTATCAATTTTAATTTTATTTCTTACCATTATAGAAAATGGGTCACCACATTCTAAGAATGATAATTTCATTAATCTCTGCTTATAAGTGGAATACATATTCACATTAAATATCTTGAAAATAAAGAAGAAAAATATAAAATAATCATATCATTTAGGATTATAAATATGCTTCTGACAGTCCTCTCTATTTTTCCAATGCATATTTTCACTAAGTATAATCCTCAGTGACACTTAGTTCACAGGACACTTAATTTTATGTTAGATTTATGTTATTTAACATACAAGATTTTTAAACATCGCAGAATAATTTATTTAACTACTTCCCCTGAACTGAACATTTAGGCAGCTTTCATTTATTTTATGATTATAAATAATGTTTTATTGAACTTCTTTATGCAAGACACTTTTCTTTTATTCTCATTTATTTCTATATGATTGATTCCCAAAAGTAGAATAACTGTCAAGAGCATGAGTAATTTGAGAACTCTTCATACCTATTACCAACTTGTTTCCCAAAAGAGATGTAACAATTTATATAGCCTCCAGCAGTGTCCATTTCTCTCTACCCTGGAGAGTATTGACTGCTTTCATTTTAAACAAAGCCAAGCACATCAAAAATAAAATCTATGCTTCCTTGATATATAAGTTACATTAATTCTACTTCTAAACACTGTCTCAAATCAATCCACTCCTCTTTGTCACCACTGCAAGTGGCTTGGATTTGGTCTTTTTAACTTGTCTATTGCGTCGCATTTTCTCCTCATTGGTGTTTTTGCCTTTGTTCTAATCATTCTCCATTCTTTTGTTACCGCCTTTTAAAAAATGACTTTCTAAACTTTTAATTCTACATCTCTCATGTGTATAATGCACCTCTGAGCAACTCTGTATATACAATAAGTACACAACAGACTCCCAAGCATGATATATTGAATTTAAAGATATCTCATCTCATCCAAAAAAAGAGAAAAGCAACATTTTGGCCTTCAAACTGCTACCAAAATGCTAACTTATCTTTGTATATCAGATTTTTATGTACTCTCACCACATTTTTATGATTAACTGTTGACTACCTCTCATGTGCCTATATTTCCATTCTTTGCTACTTTGATGGTAAACTCAATGAGGACAGGAACATCTCTCAGGTTTGCTCACATGTTCTTTACTAGAGGCACAGTGTGTGACACAGACATGATATAATCAATGTTGATGAACATGAATTATCTTTATTGCCCCTTGCTTACAATTTCAGTCACATTCCCACAGATTTCTAAAAGAAATAATAAAAAAACTATTAGTGATTAACTGATATGCGATAGCTTCTTGAGCATTTTATGCTGTGTCACTGTGTTGTTCCACTCTCTGAATATCCTTTTTTGCTATGCTATGCCTAAGAAATCACCTAAAATGAAGTCTTAAATTAATTACTTCTCTGTTATTTTTTCGTTTGGGACCACACATATCAGGATGATTTGAAGGATTCCCCTCTATAGTCTCTATAATCCCTTTTGAGAATCTCTAGCAACCATCTAGGTTTCCTCCTTCTCTGTACTTGCCAGTTTGCTGAAATTTCCTTGCAAAAAGAAAGGACTGTCTTATACATAACTGAGTCAGCCGTATTTGTGATACTTTTTCCTTCATTAAGCAAATGAAAGAAAAAGAACAAACTACTTCAAGCGTTACAAAATACATACAAAAGAGGAGCAAGCAGCTTAAAAAAAACGTGATGTCTCCTATAGGAACAGAGAAGCTGGCATACTTACTAAATAAATGCCCTAAGAAGCTAGGACATAAATTGGATAAACTATAAGGCCTATTTTTTCATAAAATAAGCTTATGAAACAGAGACTGTATTTGTTAACTTTACAAGGTTTTGGTGAATGAAAAGGAGAATATGTGACAGACGATTTATTCGTGATTATAATTTAAATGTGCCTGCTGCATCGCCAATCACTGGCAATTATTTCAATATTTTGTGCCAGTAGGAGCAACTGATAGTTAGGTCCCTCAAGTGAATGTTAAACATACACTTAACCCTTGCAAAATTCTGCTTTCAATTATTTCTTAATGTGTATGAAGTATATAAGCACTTCATGTAAGTTAAGAAATAATTGAAGTTTATAGTACTTTAAAACGAAGGTGCTTATAAGAACTACTCCAGCAGTACATCTGTAACTGACTCCATGAATTATGCATGTGACCTTGCTATCTAGATCACTCCATTGTAGTTATGGTTTTGGGTGCCGGATGATCCTGAATGCTTAGGACATTTTCAGTGTTAGTCCCTTTTTCGGTCATTTACTCCTCTTATGGTTAACAATTTGGATCATTTCTCTAAAATTCATGTCTCAGGACATACTAGTTAATCATAAAACTCAATTCAGCCCAGATAAGCTCAGTTTTATGTAATTCTTTACTTGAAACTATAATAGGAGTGGGGAGGAGGGGTAGAAAGAGGGGGGTGACTTTATCTGATATCAACTTAACTGTTCAATTAATACCCAATTCAAGGGCTATAACTTGGTCTGTCAGGACAGAGAAAAGTATGAATATTTTTGATAGGCAATTGAATATCTTTTAAGGCTATTTTGAGGTTTCAGAGATAATAGAATATGCAAACCTAAACCAATAACTATTATTTACAAATTTTAAGAATTTTTTTTGGCCGGGCGCGGTGGCTCAAGCCTGTAATCCCAGCACTTTGGGAGGCCGAGACGGGTGGATCACGAGGTCAGCAGATCGAGACCATCCTGGCTAACACGGTGAAACCCCATCTCTACTAAAAAATACAAAAAAGTAGCCGGGCGAGGTGGCTGGCGCCTGTAGTCCCAGCTACCCGGGAGGCTGAGGCAGGAGAATGGCGTGAACCCGGGAGGCGGAGCTTGCAGTGAGCTGAGATCCGGCCACTGCACTCCAGCCCGGGTGACAGAGCGAGACTCCGTCTCAAAAAAAAAAAAAAATAAATAAATAAAGAATTTTTACTTGAATAGTACTAAAACCTATGTTGTTTTTAATTTGAAAACAGATCTGTAAGAGTCTTTAACAACTGTAGAAGATTAAAATAATGTTTTTTTTCTTATTTTTTTAATGATGGGGAATAGGCAAATCCAGGATACGAGAAAGTAGAAAATAAATGATGCTTGCTTCCCAGCAGAGATATTGATATGCACATTAATGTGTTACTGGAATAGGACCAAAAACAACAAAAATCAATGCAAGTCCGGTCCTATATTTCAAACATCTTTCTTCTTTTCCAGGAGTGTAATGTATAATCATACATCAAAAACCACCCTTGAACTCTCATTTGTTTCAAATTCATTTTTCCAGATCTTTATCTAAAATACACTATATTCAACTAGTTTTATCTCAGAGTATTTGTTTATCATGATCTTAATTTATTCTCAATATGTAGAACTATGCATTGTATAAAATGATGATTTTTTTTTTTTGGCCAAAGTATTAGTTTCAGGAGACACATGAGAGTGCTAACTCCCATTGATATGGGAGTGCTGGGAAGGGAAGAAAGTGGTCCCTTTAAATGATATGGAATGGGGTACAGGAAGTGCTGGGTAGAGGAGGGCATGGTGCCTGGACTTCACCCCCATGGACCTAGGTGAGAACAGGCATTTTAGTTTTCCTGCCCAAATATTGCATTTCCCCAAATTTCTGAAAATATTTATTTTTAAAATTCTGTAAGAAATTCTAATTTGTTTTGTTTAAAATATTTATTTATTTATAATAAATACATGTATTATAAGTTAAATGTATTTATTATAAATATTTATTTATAAATTCTTTACTTACATATTTACTCTTATCACATTCCTCACTTTCTCTTGAATGAAAGCTTTACTTCCAACTTGAATTCATTTATTCTATTGAAAATTAAAATTCAGACAAGTCTACTGGAGATGATGTCTCTTAAATTTGCTTGTCAAATGATATCTGTAATTCATTTTAATTACTTTAAGTCAGATTTACCAAGCTGTAATGTACGTACAGTAAACTTCACCCTTTATAGGTGTATAGATCAATGTGTTTTTGCAAATATTTATAGATATGAAACTACCACCACGACTGGGATATACAGTATTTTTTATCAATCTAGAAAGTTATCTCAGGTATCTTTGTAACAAATTTCTATAATTAATGAATGGAGACTAAACCAGTAAAGCATAACATACACATAAACACACATATACATATAAATATATATATATGTATGTGTGTATATATACACATATACACATGAGTTTTTATGTATCTTTTATATATACATACATATACACATGTGTACATAGACACAAATACTTATGCATGCAGAAACGCAGTAAAATCACTGAAAGAAGGATAAAACAGATGAATTACACTTATGTAAAATTAAACTATTGTTCCTCAAAAACCTTCATTTTAAAGGATAATAAAAATTCAAATCACACTGGAATAATTTACAGTAAATAAACATGACCAAACATTTGCATCCAGCCTTCTAACACGAATAGATATGTGTATACATAATATGCTTATGAAAAATTGGCCAGTATTTTAGTCATAAAGCCAACACAAATGTATGTTAAAATCAGAGTAAGACATCTCTGCTCAACCACCATAATGGCTAAAACTAAAAGTGGATAATAGTAAATTTTGGTGAGAATGTGAAACAAATGGAGTGTTCATACATTGCTGGGATAAATGTAAAATTTTATCCCACACAATTTGGAAGGGAGTTTGATAGTTTCTTGTAAATATAAAGAACTATATGTTATATGCTTTAGCAATTCCACTCATAAATATTTAATCAAGATAAATAAAAACATATGTTAGCAAAAAAAATACAAGAATGATCATAGTAGCTGTATTAGTCCATTTTCAGGCTGGTGATAATGATGTACCCAAGACTAGGCAGTTTACAAAAGCAAGAGGTCTATTGGACTTACAGTTCCACGTGGCTGGGGAGGTCTCACACTCACGGCAGAAGGTGAAAGGCACATCTCACATGGTGGCAGACATGAGAGGAGAGCTTGTGCAGGAAAACTCCCCATTTTAAAATCATCAGATCTCACGAAACACTCACTATCATGAGAATAGCATGGGAAAGAACTGCCCCCATGATTCAATCACCGCCCACCAGGTCCCTCTCACGTGTGGGAATTCAAGATGAAATTTAGGTGGGGACACTGCCAAACCATGTCAGTAGCTTTACTATTAACAGCTACAAATTTAAAACAATCTAAATATCTATAAATAGTAGGGTAAATGAACACATTTAATTATACACAAACTGAAATACTACAAAGACATTCAAATATGAGAAAAAGACTGATATAACATTGATATGAATTAATCTCTGAAATAGTATTTAAATATGCAACTACAGTTTGATCTATAGGATTTTAAAAAATGGGTAACTAATCTAATGTGATAGAAATCAAATCAGTGTTTTTTTCTGAAAGGAGAAATGGAAAATTGTCCTCCAGGAGCTTTTTGGGTGATGGAAATGTTCACTATAATGAGTGTGACAGTTTTTAAACATGTTCTTCAAAATCCATAAATTTCAACTTAAAATGTTTCTACTGTAGGTAATTTATATTTCAAAGAATTTTTTTTTTAATGTTAGAAGTAAACCAGAGAGCAATACAATAAGAACCTAATATAGCAGTTGTTATGCAAGCTTAGAAATCAATTGGCTTAATGTAGAAATAAAAATCAGAGGTTCCTAGAAAGAAGTCGTCACAAAATAAATGAAGAAAAAGCAGCATTACAATTAATATGTGATTATGAATGTGAAAGCATGTCCATGGATTGTTATGTCCCTTTTATTAAGAAATAATATAGAAAATAAATTATAAATCATTCAGCAAAAATATCACTAAATCTAAACAAAGTTGAAAAATAATAGGTTTTGAAAAAGTTTTGGTATTTTTGACATTGAAAAGTAATTTATTGTCACATTATAGATACTACTATAACACGTATCTGTAATAATAAGCTAATACCCAAGGGCTATAATATATGCTATTTATAAAATTGGTTTTCCTATTTAAGTAGGTTTTATGTATTTGTATGGCAAATTTTTCTATTATTTTTGTTTGCTATTAAGAAGAAATTCTGAGAGAACATACATGATTACACATATTATTTCTTTGTAGATTGAAAGAAGAATATTTAATTTTTTTTAACAATTGAAGTTGTCTTCTGATTTTTATAAGAAGGTTGAATAAGTCTTAGTAAATGCAAAGTCAGAATTTTTCATAACATTTAGTTTAACAACCCACAAGGATATTCTCATTTTTAAAAAAACTTTAGAAGAATGATTTTAAGGATAGAATATATTCTTTTGAAGAAGGTTATCTGAATTTCAGAAACTCCTTTTCTTCACTTTCTATATTTGTGTCTATTATGTGTGCTTTTTCATTTCAAATTGAAAATCAAGTAATTTTACTTTAAAGTGTCAAGAATAATGTTATATATATATATATAAATAACATTTTATTTGTAAATACAAGAATGCTGAGAATGCTATTAAAGTTTTAGGAAGACCTACATATATATATATAGATATAAATATAAAATTTTCAGGGAATCACTTATGCAAAAGCCTTCACTGTTCAATATAAAATATTCTGTATGAAAAAGTGCAGAAATGAGCACTGATAAGCATAATAATAATAATAATCACAATAAAATAACAAATAATGTGTTTTGCCTATTTGGAGTTTACAAATATATGTAGAGACTCTCAGTACACCATTTATATATATCACTAAACAAGAGTTGCAATTATAGGGTTTTTAAAAAATAATTTATTTTTAGAGTTAATGTTAAAGTGGATATATCTTTTTCCTAATTTAAGGATTCATAACATAAGTATTAGTACTGAAGGAAAGCAATACATTTCATTGAATATTTACAGACAAAAGAAAACACTTAAAGTTAGGAGTGTTGATGTATAATGTCAAGAAAAAGAGGAGAAAGAGCATGATAAGGTTCAAAAAATGTTCTTTTTAGAAAAAACAAATTTATGAAGACTGCATGAACTATGTAAATTTACACTCTGTTGCTGAAATTGTTATCTTTATGTTACATTATCTTTTCTTTTTTTCATGAAATTAATGTACTTGTGTTTATAAATACACTTGTATATGCATATGTTTGTGTGTTTATATTTGCCTATATTGTTTATTTTCTATCTTTATCTTGCATTGGTCTCTATAAACCAACTCTATAGTTTTCCAAATCAAATTTTATTTTATTTTATTTTAAAAATAAGCAAACTGATACAGCTACACTGTCATCAGTTTTTAAATAAAATTTTCAAAATGGCTTAGAACAGTTGAATGCATTTGAAGAACAGATGAGAGAGGAGGCAGTTAGAGGCTCATTAAATATATAGAGAGGGATAGTCTTAGGAGAAGAGCAGTATTCACAAGAATACCCATATGACAGCACCTATACTTCCTCTGCAGCTAACAGGAAGAAACTTGGTTAAAAACTTCCCGTTATGCCAGGATGTTACTCAGAAGGCACTGTCCCAACTTAGGTGCAGGTGCAATAAGTCACCTTAATGTCCTGAACTTGACACAGTTCATTATCATGTCATTAATAAGACATTAGCATTGTGGTTTTAGTTCCCCTGTGGGTTTCACTTAGGCACTCATGGAAAATAACCGAGATGGAGTCACTCTGGCCAATCCCAGACATTGGCAGATGCAACACCCTTAGGAGGGAAATTTGCCCTCCCATTCTGGGCAGAACCCACAGAAGACTTCCTTGCTCTTTCCACATAAAAGACCAAGAACTCAGCCCCGTTTCTGTTAACCTGCTTTCAGGACCCCTCTTTTGGCTGAGCACCTTCCTTCTGCTTAATAAATCCTACATTACTCACTTTCTGGTGTCTGTATGCCTTATTCGTCTTGGCCATGGGACAAAAACTTGGATCTGGCTGAACTAGGGACTAGGCAGATGCCAATGTAGAGTTAAAAGTTCTGAAAGATGTAAAATTTCCTGTCTAAATTATTGAGGCTGAAAATACATTCAAAGTTTACAGATATTTGTGTTAGGTTTATGTAAGGCAATAGCATATAGAAGTGGAAATTGTTATTTAATGATATCTGCAGTTTATCTAAAATTAATGGAAACTATAAGATTTTTAAAAATATGAAGTATGAAGTAAACTCTTGTAGTAAATTATTAAGTCAAATAGTAAATACAAAGTTTAAAAAAATTGGTAAACAAATGTTCTTACTCATCTTCAATAGGCTGCTTTGTCACTAGTATCTATTGGTACAATGAGAAAAAAGAAGCTTATTGCAAACTCCAATAAGTGTGTGGACTACAGACTAGAAAGCAAATGTGGCCAAAAATAAATGCAGAAGGTAAACATACAACAGTTTCCAGTATGTCAGTGTTGAAGGTGTGAAGTTAATGAGATGTAACATAAAAAGTTGCATACTGAAAACATTTCCAAAAATTCAAAATGAAATATGATGTAAAAATTACAAATAGTTATAAAATTTGGTACCTTCAGGTATTGCTGATAGGGCTTTATACTAAACCTCTAATTCACTTTCATGTTTAGAGGAAAGTTTTATGCTTAAATTCTATTCCTAAGAACATAGTAATTAGTCAGCATTCAATACTATTCTAATGAATGAAGGAATAAATGAATGAATGAATAAAATTAACATTTACACATTCAGTCATCTGTACTTCAAATACTCACTGAAGATTCCTTCTTGTTAGGCAGATGATTTATCTATTCTCATATTCACACTACTGCCTCCTTACCCTTCAGCTGTCAGCTTGGAAATCATATTCTCTACATCAATTTATCAATAATACTCCCAGTCTGGGTAAGGTGACTCCAATGTGATTCTATAGTATTCCTCATACTATTTTGTTATCCTATCCTATCTGTATCTTGTATTAGCATTTGATATTAGGGATAACCAGGCCTTGCTAGTCTTTGAATATATATCTTTAAACAGTATGTGGCACATGGAAGGATCTCAAAAAATATTAGCTGAATGAAGACTTTACAACACAAATTTGGAAAGACAAGCATAGAACAGAGGCATGAGAAGAGATGATGGTGTCTGTGAGATAGAAAACAGTAGATACCCATGTAGTTGGTAAATAATGAAGCCCATGACCAGGCTGATAATGCTTTTGGTGGAGGATGACAAATGATTCAGTGATGAGAGGTGATAATCTAAGTATCAAGAAATGTTATTTAGATTAGAATTTTGGAATTAGAAATTACGGGAATGATAGTAGTTCAGGCACTTTTTGAAATAAGGACATTATTACTATCCACAGGTTAAATGTTGTGGATAAGGAAAGAGAAAGGAAATAAAATTTAGTTAAAATATCTATAATTAATTATGGTTTAAAAATTTGGGACTCTACTTTTAACTGGTTGAATAATAAACATCAAAGGCCACCTCTTCAAAAACAAAAACCCTTCAAAACTACAAAAATTACCTAAAGTTGGACTCTATTTATCCTTTTTTTCTTCCATAGTTTTTATTATTTCAATAGCTCATGGGGTGCAGCTGGTTTTTGGTTACATGGATGAATTTCATGTTAGTAAAATCTGAGATTTTAGTAAACCCATCACTCTAGTAGTGTATATTATTAGTTTTTAGTCCCTCTTCTTCCTCCCATCTTCCCCCTTCTGAGTCTCCAATTCCATTATAACAGGCTGGATGCTTTTGTGTACTCATAGATTTCCTCCCACTTTTAAATGAGAATATATGTTATTTGGATTTTCTTTCCCGAGTTAATTCGCTTAAAATAATGACCTCCAGTCTCATCCAAGTTGCTGCAAAAATGTATTATTTCATTCTGTTTTTATGGCTGAGTATTACTCTATGATGTATATGTACAACATTTTCTTTATCCACTTGCTGATTTATGGCCACTTACGTTGGTTCCACATCTTTGCAGTTGTGAATTGTGCTGTGATAACAAATGACTGCAGTTGTCTTTTTGAGGTGATGACTTCTTTTCCTTTGGGTCAATACCCAGTAGTGGAATTGCTGGATTGAATCTGAAAGAAAAGATCTGCTTTTAGCTCTTCGGAAATCTCCATACTGTTTTCCACTGAGGTTGTATTAATTTACATTCCCACCAGCAGTAGGTGAGCATTCCCTTTTCACCATATCCACAGCCACATCTATTTTTTTTTTTTTTTTTTACTTTTTCATAGTGACCATTCTGACTGGGGTAAGGTGGTATGGTGGTATCACATTTTGGTTTTATTTGCATTTGATTGATGGTTAGGGGTTTTTAACATTGTTTCATGTTTACTGGCTATTTGTATATATATCTTCTTTTGAAAAGTTGGGCGCGGTAGCTCATGCCCCTAATCCCAGCACTCCGGGAGGCCGAGGCAGTGGATCACCTGAAGTCAGTGGTTTGAGACTAGCCTGGCCAACCTGGAGAAATCCCGTCTGTACTAAAAATACAAAAGCTAGCCAGGTGTGGTGGTGCGTGCCTGTAATCCCAGCTACTCGGGAGACCGAGATAGAGGGATCACTTGAACCCAGGAGGTAGAGCTTGCAGTGAGCCAAGATCGCGCCATTGCACTCCAGCCTGGGCAACAAGAGGGACAAGAACAAAACTCCATCTCGAAAAAAAAAAAAAAAAAAAAGAAAGAACAGAAAAGTGTCTATTCATGTAATTTGCCCAATTTGACGTGATTATTTGTGTGTGTGTGTTTGTCTTGCTGATTTCTTTGAGCTTCTTGCATGCTCTGGTTATTAGTCCTTTGTCACATGCATAGTATTCAAATATTTTCTCCCATTCTGTGTGTGTGTATGTGTGTGTGTGTGTGTGGTGTTTCTGTGTTGACTATTTATTTTGCTGTGCAGAAGCTTTTTAGTTTCATTAGGTTGCATTTGTTTATTTTTGTTTTTATTGCATTTGCTTTTAGTATTTTAGTCAGAAATTCTATGCCTAGGTTAGTGTCCAGAAGAGATTTTCTTAGGTTTTCTTTCTAGAATTTGTATGGTTTCAAGTATTAGGTTTAAGTATTTAATTAATCTTGAGTTGATTTTTTTTTTCAATGGTGAGCGATAGGGATTCAGTTTCTTTCTTTTACATGTAGCTATCCAGTTTTCCCAGCACCATTTCTTGAATAGGTTGTCTATTCCCCCAATTTATGTTTTTGTATGCTTTGACCAAAACCTGTTGGATATATTTGGCTTTATTTCTAGGTTCTCTATTCTATTCCATTGGTCTATGTACCTACTGCTCTAGCACATTGCTATCTTGGTTACTATAGCCTTGTGGTATAATGTGAAGTTTGGTTACTATAGCCTTGTGGTATAATGTAAAGTTAGGTAACGTGATGCCTCCAGGTTTGCTCTGCTTGCTTAGGATTGTTTTGGCTCCTTAGGCTCTTTTTCAGTTCCACATGAATTTTAAGATTGTTTTTTTCTCATTCTCTGAAATATGATGTCAATAGTTTAATAAGAATTACACTGAATGTATAAATTGCTTTGGGCAGTATGGTCATTTTCATGATATTCATTCTTTCAATCCATGAGAATGGGATATGTTTCCATTTGTGTCAGCTGTGATTTCTTTCAGGCAGTGTTTTGTAGTTCTCCTTGTTAGAGATATTTTGTCCCCTTTGTTAAGTTATATTCCTAGGTTTTTTTTTTTTTTTTCATTTTTTTGCAGCTATTGTTTAAGGAATTGAATTACTGATTTGGTTCTCAGCTCGGTTACTATAGGTGTATAGCAGTGCTCCTGATTTGTGTAAATTGATTTTGTAATCTGAGGCTTTACTGAATTCATTTATCAAACCTACAAGTCTTTTGGAGGAGTTTTTAGGTTTTTCTAGGTAAATAATCACATCATCAACAAAAAGACATCTTTTGACTTTCTCTTTTCCAATTTGGATGACCTTTATTTATTTCTCTTTCCTCACTGCTCTGGGTAGGACTTCTAGTACTGTGTTGAATAGAAGTGATGAAAGTGGGCAGCCTTGTCTTGTTTCCATTCTTAGGGAGAAAGATTTCAACTTCTCCCCGTTCAATATAATGATGGCTGTGTGTTTATCAAACACAGCTTTTATTATTTCGTTGACTCTCTTTTAATAGTATTGTTATCTTCTTAGTAATGTTGATCTGTGACTCGCATCAGCTATGATTCTGAGAAGGTATGTATGATAAGATATATTAAAAAGTACCAAATATGATTCTAGACTGAAAGAATGATGTTAGTGAGAATAAAAATGGTGAATTTAAAGCAAAACAGATAAGGAAAAATTACAGTCACATTCTCAACAAACCTTTATTTTACTATTTATGTTATCTTAGTGTTTTATAGATACTACTGGTTTTACTTACACGATATTTTCCCACCTTCCATTTACAATTTGGTTTATTCAATAATTTATTTTTATCTCATAAAGCCTATTAACTTGGAATAAACTATAGACATCATTATGAAAAATTTCTACTCCTATTTGCCATTGCCCTGTGTGAACCTAAAACAAATCTCTGTAGAAACCCCCCAAAAAAATCCCAGTGCCAATAATTTAGATACATTTTTTTTTAGATTGCTTAGAAGCTTTTACCTCTATTCTTCAAACACACTTAATTGTTATGAACCATTTTGAGAAATCTATTAAAAAACTGATGACGGTGTTGGTGTATCAACCTGTTTATCTTTTTTGAAAATGTGACTTGGCAAACTTTAAAGGTTGGTGTATAGAGATTGATGCAAGGTAATAAATACAAAGGGTACACACATATATGTATAGAAGCAAATATATGCACATACAACATATGTATAAACACATATCTATTTTAAATTCAGGGAAAATAACTTTAATAATAATGTAAAATAAAAATAATTTCAGCAACAAACTGTGAATTTATATTGCTTGGTTTGATTTATTTTGTACAGCTGCATTTATATAAACTGATGTGGAATATACATATATCAATATTTTTCTGCTAATTTTATGAAGATTGTGATATTACAAGACTCAGACTAAACTATGTAAATGGATTGAAGTGGATGAATAAAATAGGCAAACATTTTGATGTTTCTTTTAGAGAAATTGAGAGAAAGAAGGAGCACCGTCTACACAAATACAAGAAAATGATAGTATTAAAAGTTTGGGAAAAGGGAAGATAAAGGGACCAAAATTTGAATAACTGAAGTTTAGCCATGATATTTATATGGATTATGAATTATTTTTGAAATGGTAATTAGACACAGATGTTCAACATCTTTATTTCTCAAATTTTGATGCATTCCACCTTGACAAGGATAACCATGGCATTGAATTAAAGAAAAACCTCCCTTAGGACATTGGTAAACTGTGTAATATAATTTCAAGGAAGACAAAGTCAGAATTATATGTCTAATCAATTTTTTCCTTCTAATAGTCCAAAAGTTCAACTTCACTTTGGTCTTCCATATTTATTAAAAGAATGTATGAGGACATGGTTGTTTCATATGAGTGTTTATTAATAGTTCAGTGTATGGTGTGTGGATGTTTGTGTGTATGCACTAGATAAAGATGAGATGTGATATACTGTGTACTGTATATCACGAAGCAAAAAAGAAAAAAATGGAATATTTTAAAAGAAAAAAAGCTAACTCTATGGCCACTGCTCTAGGCAATAATATTTAGTAGACAAACCCAACCAACCCATTAATTTTATGCTAAATTAATAGAAACATAGCTTTTTAAAAAAGCACTAGTGTTGATCAGACAGACATGAATTTGAATCAGTTTCTTTCCCCTTATGTTTCTTGAAAAATGTTACTAATTTAGTCCTTTAAGCATCACACTTTTTTACTTGAAACGTATCCATAAACTTGACTTAATATTTTTGTATGCTTAAATAGAACAGCATGCATAAAGCTACAAGCAGTGTGTGTTGTGTATAATAGAGGCAAAATGGTAGCCATTACTTTGTTGTTGTTATTGTTAACATTATTTTATTCATTGTAATTGACCGTAGAATAACAAATCTTAAGCAGTAAAGTATAAATTATTTTACACTGGAAAGATTATTTAAGATGTTTTAGTAGCTAATCAAGATAGCTTAATGTGCCTTAAAAGTAAATGTGACAATAAATTACTAATTTATTCTACTGCAGGTATGTTGTATTCCTCCTTGGAAAGGTTTGACGTTCTCCTTATTTTTGTTCTTTGTAGCTTGCTATGGTTTTCCTAATCTGATTAATTGCATTTCTAAGTATAAAGCTCCATGTCCTCATTTATAGGAAATGTAGAAGTCCACTGTACACAAAATTTAAAAATTATTTTGATATTTCATTCCTTAAAAATGTTACCTGGTCATTTTTCATCCAGTAGTGCTTGTTTCATACTTACATACATCTTGTCATATACAAATGAGGGGTGACCACTGGCACA
The DNA here is from genome assembly GCF_000951035.1 of Colobus angolensis palliatus. Classification (NCBI taxonomy): domain Eukaryota; kingdom Metazoa; phylum Chordata; class Mammalia; order Primates; family Cercopithecidae; genus Colobus; species Colobus angolensis. Next base: position 726,267 of record NW_012115833.1, on the reverse strand, counting down.
CAAAACCACAAAATCAAAGTTATTTCATTACCCAAAGGAAAGATTATGTAGTCTTTTCCTTCTCCCTTGCTCAGGTGGTGGTAGCTAGCACCCCACATAGTTTTTACAAGAAGAATAGCTTATATATTATCTATATGAAAAATCAGCTTTCTTCTTTTATTCCTGTAGAAGATGTAAGACAAAATACCAACACTATTGAGGAAAAAACTGCTTATATAAATCAAAGAGTTTCTCAAGTCTAGGACAGCTCAAGTAAAATTAGAAATTAACTACCTCACTCTTTACAGCACTTAAATATAGTGTTTGATAATGCTGTTATTTTGTTTCTAGTGTTGACACAGTTGTAGAAAAAAGCTACTTCCAGTTTATATTGACATGTTATCATCAATTATGTTTCACATCTGTGGACCTAATTAAATTTACTCTTAAATTTGATTTTACCAGACATCATTTACAAGCAAGACATGTTTACTAAACATCCTTTATGCAAAGAGAAGAAATAAAAATCAGTTAAAAATGGCCCCAAAATAATTTTGCTGTTAGCAAGTTGGATGCCAAAAAACATTTCTTAAGTTAGACTACTCTAAGCGATCAGTGGTGGCTGGTTATGCCAGAGAAGAGGGTGTAAGGACACCAACGAATACCAAGAGTATTTTTATATTTTACTCCATTGAAAGAAGGTCAAATCATTTCCTTTCCCTTTCCCACTTTAATTTTCACTAAACAACTGTAACAAGAGTTACATTGTTAGATTTTCCAAAATTTGAATCTCCTCAGAAATAATGTTAATACTTGATATAGCATTTATATATATATAAATCCCATACCATGGACTAAGTAAGCTCTTAACAACCAGTTTTAAAATGAGTAATGCAATGAACAACGAAAAAGTAAAATCATCTGCTTTAGCTCTCCATAGTTTATTTAAACGAAATATTTTTAAAAATATGCTTTTTACTTCACTTCAGTTCTCCTGGTAGTAAGAAATTGGAAAGCACACAAGGAAACAAAATAGGACATGAAATAAATAGGGAAGCAGACATGTCATTGAGTGTCATCTTTCAGTTACTTTTGGGTTGTGAAAGCTGTGTTTCTGGCCCTGTTTATCTACAGTAAAATGCATTATTTTTATGGAGTATGTTATAAAATATTTCAAAATTGATATAAGAAGCCTAAATAATCCAGACAGAGAAAAATGTGGCAATTGACGATAAATACAAGATTTTTGTTTACTTAATTAAAAAACGATTTCTCCAAAACTGAGTATAAGGCAAACATGGAAAATAAGCAATATTCTAGATTTGTACATGGCATTTAACCATATCTTGCAGGTCATCTCTGCACAGATTAATATAAGTTTAATTCTTAGAATTATTTTATAAATAAGAGGTTTGTTGGTGAGCATCCTACAAAAGGATATTTTATTCAGTCAGCAGGCTGGATTATAGTGAAAAGGAATATTCAATCCCCAAACAAGAGAGGTATTATGCAGCACACCCCTCTAGGATTTCTGTAAAAATTGATAGAAGAATTGCATCTCTAAACCAATGTCAAGGAAATCACTCAGGTGTAATTTTGTTCTCAGCAGATACATGCTCAGCAATAAGAAGAAAATATATGATTATGTTTAAGGAGTTGCCTGTGAATAGATTTATATAAACAGTTTTAAGATTAAAACAAACCAATAGATGAACAATTGGATGTTTTAAAAACACTACACTACCAAAATGCAATTTGCATGTAATGAAGACTGAGGCACCTATTCATTACTTCATAAAATTAAGCTGGTCCTAATTATACTGTTACTTTTTACTGTTAGATATATACTATTAGAGAATATACATCTCTGTGCTGCTTCCCCATATCATCATTAGTACAAATAAAGACTGACAGAGACAAGAAGTTGGACTCAATGTTATGAATTTTTCAAGGCATTAATTTGTATTACCAGTAAATTAGAATTGTTTGTTTTTCATCTTTTGTTTTCATTAATAGACAGAAATTAAGAATTTTCTACATAGAGATCATAAAGTCTTGTGGAATTAAAAATTAAACAAATGGTAAGTACATAAAATGTTGAGTGTTTGAGTTACATGATAAAAGATTCCTATAAGTCCATATTGTCTTTGAGCAAAGGGATTGACTTCACTAATTGTATAGTAAGTCAACTCGTAAAATTACCAAACAGAAAATCTATACGAAAACAGGGATGGAGTGCCAAAGACACAAGCATTTAAAATGCCCCTGTCTAGAATCCCAAGCAAATTCATATGTCAAAACATGAACAAATAAAGCAGTGTGATTAATAGTGTATTGAAGCCTCCTAAAACCCATAATCAAGTGTTAATAGCTACACTGTAGTCAATGTACCCTGGAGCAACGTTTCTCAAACTGGAGACCTGGTGGTTTGCCAGGTCAATAAAAAGAGTTCACATTGGCAGATGTGGGTAGTTTTGTGTTGTCATTCAGAGATGATAGATGACAGAATCATAAACTTGGATTTACAGTGATTGGGGTGTGTGTGTGTGTGTGTGTGTGTGTGTGTGCGTGTGTGTGTGTGTGTGTGTGTGATTTTTTTTCTTTATTTTTTTGGTACAGAAACGTTGGACTCCTCTATCTACTCGAATTTCTCGTTTTATTTTGTCTCTTGATGCCATAATTTACTTCTTTTTGATATTGTGGTGTTATATAAATATTACTTTTAAAGTTTTCATCGAAGTTGGTGATGGGAAAGTAGTGGTACCCTGTGAATACTAAATTGTGAAAATGCAACAGTTGGCCACTAAGAATTATTAAATCATAAGGACTGCTTGCTTAGGAAAAGGAACAAAGGATTCACTACTTAAAGAAAAAAAAAAAAGAGTAAAATAGCACAGATAGTACTTAATTTTAGATTGGCTTATTTGATCTTCAGTGTATTCCAGTACCTGCATTGCATGTTTTTTACCTTGTTGCTCAGGTTTCAAATATGTTTATATTGGATATTGCAGTTATCAGACTTGCCATTTATACCTCAGACTTCTGTTCAGGATGAAAAATATTCATTTTCTACAGTCATTTACAAGAGGAACCATTTATCTTTTCTAAAAGCCTTTCACTTGTTAAAGCCATGTCTGCATGGCATTTAGAAACCCCGAAATGCTTACAATTAATATATATAAAGTGCTATTTTCCTTTCTTTTCATGTATCATATCAATGAATTCCCCAATCACTTGATGAGACAGGAATAATTTTGTGCTAAAATTGTCTGAATTATCTCTATTTTATACCCATATCTAGCCATGTCACAGATGAGGGAACTGAAATATAGATACTTTCTTAAACACATACTAGTAAGCAGCAGAGCCATGATTAAAGTCTATGCTGCCTAACTTCAGATTCCACATGTTTGCCAATATACAACCTCATCTTGGCATTTATGGAGAACAGGTAACCATTTAGGGCAGAGAGGGGTGGTTAGGAAATAGAGTTAAAGCTTTCTGCTTTGTCCCAAATAAATATATACTTCTGAGGTTACTTCTTCATTCTTAAATGCTTGCTAGGTAAACCTAGTACAGTGTTGTTGATGCCAAAGGAAAATAAAAATTTTCAAGAAAGTTACAAATGTTGTCAAATGTAGCAGTTACACCTAGAAAATGGCAAATGAATTTAGCAAAAAGTCGAGTTTTGTGATCTTAGCAGAAAGGACAGATTTCACATATCTGTGAATATTGGTAAATGAAATGTTGAGGAAGATAAAATATGGAAATACAGACTATTTAGAGAGATTTGGATGAAAACGGGAACAGTCTGATCAGCAGCTGGAGAAGAATATGAGTCATGGTGATGACAATCTTAGGCTTGCTTTTTAAGCTTGTTTAAGGCACAGAAATAAAGTGTCATAATGAAGCATTGGGTCAGAACTTGATGACTTCATGAAGTGAAGATACTGAATGCTGTTTATAGATCTCAAACGTGGGTTCAAAATTACAATCCTCATATAAAAAAGTATTTTTTTCTATTCTAATGAGATTAATGAGATACCTGATAAAAACATTTATTTCTGTAAACTTAGACTCCGGTGGAATCATCTGAGACCTTTTAAAGTGTGTTGCCATTCTGAAATGAATTAAGTTTTACAAAGATCAAATGACAACATTATTATTATTAAAATAATACATAATATATAATAAAAGAGTTCACTGTACCATACACCTTAAGTATAAGCAGTTTGGTTGTTTTGAATGAAGTTTCATTTTAGGAATGATTTTAAAGAAGAACTTGAGGATTTTATGTTCCTGCTTAATTTGCTAAACAAAAGTAGTGAATGTAACATGACATTTCTTCAGAATACAATTTCTCAATAAGAAATAAAAATAAGAAACTCAAACAGAACTAGGGTTATCTGCAATAATAACTTAATATTGGCAAATAAAAATTAGATTCTTGACCTATGGTTGAAAAAGGACAGTGACAGTAATGCATGTTTTATGTGTCTGGCTGCACATCCTATACATTTTCTTCTTTTTCTTTCCTCTAGTATTTTGGGTGAATAATATTCCTAGAGCTTAACTTTATGATTTTTAGTTCATTGGATGATGAGAAAATGAGCAGCTACACACAGACCTGTGGAAAGGGAATGCATGAAGAAAGTGAACTTTAAGAAGGCTATAGTGACTGATGTGGCAGTGTGTCTCCCCTCATTTTGGGATGTAAAACCAAATGCTAATTAAAATAACACTATATTCTCCCACCAAAAATAAAGGAAGTGGTTTCTCCCTTTTTTTCTAATAATGTACTTAAGAACATTTGTAACTGTAAATTTATTTTCTGTGTCTTTAAAGTGAATACAAATCTTATTTAAAGCTTAGTAAGTATCTTGATAGCTTGATATGGTTTGACTCTGTGTCCCCACCCAAATCTTATATTGAATTGCACTCCCATAATTCCCGTGTGACCCACTGGGAGATAACTGACACATAGGGGCAGTTTCTCCCGTACTCGTCTCGTGATAGTGAATAAGTCTCACGAGATCTGATGGTTTTAAAAGGGGGGACTTCAGTGTACAAGCTCTCTTCTCTTGTCTGCCACCATATGAGATGTGCCTTTCACCTTCTGCCATCAATGTGAGACTCCCCCACTCATGTGGAGCTGTAAGTCCAATAAACTTCTTTCTTTAGTAAATTGCCCAGTCTCAGGTATGTTTTATCAGCAGCATGAAAACAGACTAGTACAATAAATTGTCACCAGGAGTGGGGCGTTGCTGAAAAGATACCCAAATATGTGGAAGTGACTTTGCCACTGGGCAACAGGCAGAGGTTGAAACAGTTTGTAGGTCTCTGAAGAAGACAGAAAAATGTTGGAAAATTTGAAACTTCCTAGAGACTTGTTTAATGGCTTTGACATAAATGCTGATAATGATATGAACAGTTAGGTCCAAGCTGAGGTGGTCTTAGATGGAGATGAGGAGCTCATTGGGAACCAGAGCAAAGATGACTCTTGCTATATTTTAGCAAAGAGACTGGAGGCATTTTAACCCTGCCCTAGAAATTTGTGGAACTATGAATTTGAGAGACATGATTTAGGGTGCCTGGCTGAAAAAAAATGTTAAGCATCAAAGCATCAAAAGGTGACTTTGGTGTTGTTAAAGGCATTCAGTTTCATAAAGGAAGTAGAGCATAAAAGTTTGGAATATTTGCAGCCTGATAATGCAATAGGAAAGAAAATTCCATTTTCTGAGGAGAAATTCAAGCTGGCACAGATATTTGCAGAAGTAATGAAGAATTGAATGTTAATCGCCAAGACAGTGGGGAAAATGTCTCCAGGGCATGTCAGAGGCCTTCATGGCAGCTCCTCCCATCACAAGCCCAGAGGTGGAGGAGCAAATAAATTGTTTTATGGGCCAGGCTCAGGTTCCCCACTCTGTTTGCAGTTCAGGGTCTTGATACCTTGCGTCCCAGCTGCTCCCAGTGTGACTGAACGGGGCCAAAGTACAGTTCCGGCCATGGCTTCAGAGGGTGGAAGCCCCAAACCTTGGCAGATTCCACATGATATTGAGCCTGAGGGTGCACAGAAGTCAAGGACTGAGGTTTGGGAACTTCCACCTAGATTTCAGAAGACATATGAAAATGACTGAATGTCCCGGCAGAAGTTTGCAGCAGCTTTGCTGCTGTCATGGAGAACCTCTGCTAGGGCAGTGCAGGAGGGAAATATGGGGCCAGAGCCCCTACACAGAGTTCCTCATGGGGCATTGCCTAGTGGAGCTCTGAAAAGAAGGCTACCATCCTCCAAACGACAGAAGTTTAGATCACCAAAAGCTTGCATCGTGTGCCCGGAAAAACCACAGACATTCAACAGGACCCTGTGGAAGCAGCCAGGAGGGAGGCTGTACCCTGCAGAGCCACAGAGGCAGAGCTGCCCAAGATCATGAGAACTCACCTCTTGAGTCAGCGTGAACTGGATGTGAGACATGGAGTCAAAGGAGATCATTTTGGAGCTTTAACATTTTACTGCCCTGCTAGATTTCAGACTTGCACAGCCTGTAGCCTCTTTGTTTTAGCCAATTTCTCCCATTTGGAATGGCTGTATTTACCCAATGCCTGTACCCCCATTGTATCTGGGAAGTAACGAACTTGCTTTTGAGGCTCATAGGCAGAAGGGCCTTGTCTCAGACGAGACTTTGGTCTGTGGACTTTTGAGTTAATGCTGACATGAGTTAGGACTTTGAGGGACTGTTGAAAAGGCATGAGTGGTTTTGAAATGTGAGTACATGAAATTTGGTAGGAGCCATGGGTGGATTGATATGGTTTGGTTCAGTGTCCCCACCCAAATCTCATCTTCAGTTGTACTCCCATAATTCCTATGCATTGTGGGGGCATCCCAGTGGGAGATAACTGAATCATGGGGGCAGTTTTGCCCATACTGTTCTCGTGGTAGTGAGTAAGTCTCAAGAGATCTGCTGATTTTAAAAAGGGGAGTTTCTTTGTACAAGCCCTCTTTTCTTGTCTGCTGCCAGGTGAGACAAGCCTTTCACCTTTTGCTATGATTGTGAGGCTTCCCAACTATGTGGAACTGTAAGTCCAATAAACCTCTTTCTTTTGTATATGGTCCATTATTGGGAATGTCTTTATCAGCAGCATGAAAATGGACTAATACACTTGCTTTAAGATGCAATATTGTTTATCTTAAGAATATGGGAACTATCATTTTGAAATATAAACATCAAGTAAAACAGTGTCCTTACCTCCCAATTTCTGTGGGACGATAGAAGCCTGACTTCAGTGGATGCCTTGCTTCAAATTTCAAAACTACCTGCTGTTATGAAGACATAAGAAGTTTTTTTTTTTTTTTTCTTTAGATAAAGTCAATTAGCCAACACAGATGGTCACACAAATTACCAAGTGAATTTAAGATGAACTATATTTTGGTACTACCAAATCCTCTTAGGTGAGGACTAGCTGTTGTTATCTTGAGTACATGTATCTGCTTAGCTGTCTCAAAGGGTAAATTTTTGTTTCCGTCTTTGCAATCTACTGGTGGATTACCTGTCAGTTGCATCATATTTGGGTACAATGCTTACATAATAATAAAATTGCTTTCCTTCTCTTCTTCCTTTGTGGAGAGATTTTCTGAGTTTGAAGATTTTGTTTCTAGTTATATCTTCCCAATAATGAATAAAGAGAGAGGATATTCTTTTGTGAAAAGAATAATTGCTTCATGTTAAGTGAAAGCACAAAGCTTAGTGTCGTGAAATATGTATAGAAAAGTTAGAATACACATGGATTAGCAAATATTATAGGTAAAGTCTGACAGTCAAGCCATTTGCTTTTCTGTTTTTTAATAGCTTTCCCATACTTTTGCAAATCACATTTTGCAGATTCTCTTGGCAACTCATTTTCTACAAGTTTGCATGATGGAAAGTACTGAAAAAAGATTGGCAACAGGAGAAAAGAGAAACCTAGGGTATTTCTCTCTCTGTTTCTGCTGTTGGCAGAATCTCTAACAATGGCTGCATCTTTTTCAAAATCTGAGTTCCCACTGAGCAGCCCAGGTTCTTGTGCCTTGATGAACCTCCTTTGATCCCTTAAGCTTTAAGAGTTTTAGAATTTTCCAGCTCTTTCTAGCTCTAGAATTACTCAAAATTCCTTGTTTGGCTTGGCTCTTATAACATCTTTACAAATATATTTTTGAATTACAGTTCTATTACACTCCCTGGTTTTAATTACCTTTAGTTTTGCACACGTAAAACTTATGAAGATTTTCAGTATGCTAGATTTATGGCTCTCTACTTTGGGGGATATATAATCATGTTTTCTCTCATGTCAATAATAAATATTCAGCTATCCAATACATATTTTAGAACAACATTACTCATGCTAATGACACATTTTTCATATTATACTATTTTCATAAAAATAGGTCATAATTTCTTGTTTGGGTTTCCTTTACTTTTATTTATTTAATTTTTTCAATTATTGATATAGTTTATAAATAAGCAACCTTGTAACTGTAATATTAGTCACAAATTATTTTCTGGAACAAATTTTTAGATGTTGTATTGTACCAACAAGAAATTGCAAAATGTATTAGTTTTGATGTGCAAGACTCAAAAGTCCTGTGGAAAGGCTTTATTATAAGAGACTCTAAGATTTTTCTTTTAAATGATAGTAATCACAAATATACTATGGATTTAAATCTACATATGGCTTATTACATGAGGCTTCATACTAATTACATATAGCAATTCACAAAGGATAAGAAGGTGATAGGATTTTTCCTTAAATTACTAAAAGCTGCTTATAATGAAAATATGGAAATCTTAATTAAAATAATAAAACAATGGCATATTTTGTAGATGTTTGAATTTCTTTCTCTCGTGTTTTTCATGTCATGCTGATATATTTATGTCCAAAGCTGTTTTTGTGGCCTACCACACAGTATGTCTTGCTGTCAGGCCCAATTCTGAGCTAAAGTACAACGTTATTACAGAGGAGTTTGCCACTAATATAAAATCATGTATTTTAAAAGCAGGCAGAATTAGTTTTCAATATAGTACAAGCATTTACTAGTGATGTAGATATTTGCATATTAGTTAACTTATTGCTTTGGCTTTTTCTTTTCAATGCATTGTTAAAATATTATACAATAAAATGTTCTGATAAATTATATCAAATAATTATATTAAATAAAATATTTTATGTTAAGTGGCCATGACACATTTTTATTCCTAAACTTTCAACTACACAAATTACAGGTAAACAGGTTAACTAAGAGCACAGTTAAACAAATATGGTATTTATTGACACATCTATAGAAAGTAGAAACTTAGATCCTAGGTCACAAAAGAAATTCCTCATTATTGCATATTTTGAAGAGGAAAGAGTCATTGAACGTATGTCACTCTGATTTGCAGCATCTTGAGTCAAAAGGAATTCCCCATTTCATATCAAGAATATCTTTTATAGATATTTATACTTTAAATGCTTTAATGTTCATCTTCATGGTTTAAAGGCATAGACATAGTTATCCCAAGGGAAGATTGGATTTTCTCGCCTTTTTATTATCCTTGATATTTGAGTAAAGTCAGGGAGTGTACTGAATGCATGATGCCATATGACAATGTGATATGATGCCTTTAGGAAGGTAGGATAGCAAAAAGTATAATGACCTCACCAAATTCTCCTGGTGGTAGGTTTTTAACAAATAACAAGGAAGACAATTTAAATTAATGTAATGAACAAACAGGTGAGCAGTGCACTATAAAAAAATCCTTTAATTTAGTTTGAAAAGAGATAACAATTAAGTAAAAACCTGCAGAGCATGATGGCAATTACACAAACCCCCTGCCTTGCAAACTATCTGAACTTAATCAGGCATGATTTCTTGCATAATAACAGAAACAAGGAATATATTAAATAAGGACACGAAAATTCCCAGGGAACAAATATGAAAATCTGAGAGACATATCCCATATATGACATATTACTATGCCTATTAATTGTTCAGACAATTCTTATGAGGAAAACCAGAAAAGCAGAGGTTTATGAATATGTATATACATACCAAGTTACTTTTCATCTTGAGAACTTCAAATAAAACAAAATCCTTTATAATATGTTTTACTAGAGATTAAAGATAATGAGTTCTGTTCACAAGGGCTGATAATCTCTATTTGTTACTTAAGAAATGTGAATAACAGGATTTTATACAATTATTTACAAGGGTACTTATGAAATAAACAGAAGTGACACTATATTTTTTTGGTCAACTTTTGTAAACAAACCCTGAGCAGCAGGCCAAAAAAATTCCAATTAGGAAAAAAGAAACCTCTTATTAATAAAGGACTGTTATCATCACAGATGCAGGCACATTAGGGATATAAAAGGCTCCAAAGTCAGCAAATCTATACCCCTACTACATCTGGAAGTCCCTTTTAAAAGATGATGTGGTTTATCCCATGTCATTTTAAATCTATAGAACAATTTATCTTCACAACATATTTTAAATTAATCCTAATCCTTTTACTTTACTGGTTTATAAGATGAATTCTAAATGTGTAACCCAAGAAATATAAAAGTCCAGCAAAAAGTCTAGAGCAATATAGAATTTGGTATATAATTATCTTTTTATAATGTTAATTTTTAATTATTTAAAAAAAAATACAGCATAAAAGACAATTTCAAAAGAAAAAGACCACCAGTAAACATGTAATTCTGATATGAGTACTGCTAAAGTTTCAATATATTTATCCAAATATTCTTTTGTCATTTTCATTATTTTAGTAGTTGAGTATTAAAAGTAGTCAAGACGGGTCTTATTGTTTCACATACTGCTTTTAAAAATTTAATATTAAATATTGATAATAGTTCATATGACTGAATATATTTCAAAAAGAATTCCATGCTGTGAATATGCAACTATATATTTAGCAAACCCCTTATTTATACAACAGTTTCTATGTTTTATTGTTAGATTAACAGAAGGAACAATTTTTTTCTATTTAAATCTTATGTACATCTCTGCTTTTTTTCTTTCCAAATATTACTAAAAGTAGAAATGTTGGACATTGATACATGAACACTGTTAAGAGTACTGATACACATTGCATATAGGTTTTTGTGATAGGTTTTAAAAATAATTGGATAAATACCCAGTGGCACCTTTGCTGGATTTTATGATAAAATTATGTTTGACTTTGTAAGAAACAACCAAAACATATTCCAAAGTAGCTATAGCATTTTGCATTTCAGTCAGCAATGAATGACACTTTTGCAGCTAGCTCCACATCCTTGTCAGCATTCGGCATTGTCAGTTTTTTGGACTTTGGGCATTGATGTGTTGCATTAGACCACCAATTACAAAACTATCAAGCTACATGATCTATATAACCTTCCTCAAATCATAGATATCAGTTTAAGTCATTAAAAATGATTATTTAGGGAGGCCAAGGTGGGTGGATCACGAGGTCAGGAGATCAAGACCATCCTGGCTAACACGGTGAAACCCCGTCTCTACTAAAAATACAAAAAATTAGCTGGGCATGGTGGTGGGTACGTGTAGTCCCAGCTACTCGGGAGGCTGAGGCAGGAGGATGGCGTGAACCCAGGAGGCGGAGCTTGCAGTGAGCTGAGATCGCACCACTGCACTCCAGCCTGGGTGACTGAGGGAGACTCCCTCTCAAAAAAAAAAAAAAAAAAAAAATTGATTATTTAGAAACACAACATCAACAGGATGATGGAAGGGGTGGTTCCAGCTCTCATCTCCCCATAGAAACACAGATTTTTCAAATACTCATGGACAAAAGTATCTTTGTGGGAACATCAGAATCTAACTAACTTTCCAGCACTGCAGTGGAACAGAAGTCTGAGAGGAGTTGCATTGAATAGAATAAAAACAACAATTTTAAATTACCTGTGGCCCCTGACAACACAGTTCAGTGACAAGACAGGTTCTTTCAACTTATGATTTCCTCTTAGGTGAGAGTGAAGTTAGCTCTCAGCTTCTCTACCCTTGCAGAATATTGTCCAGGAAGAACATTTCTGTCTTGTCCTGCTCAGAATATTGAGGGGATTATCATGGCTAAATTGTCTGGGGCAACTTGGAGCAGGGTAAAGGGGTAAAGGGGCAGAAATACACAGTAACTTGCATATGGTTCTAAACATCCAACTGCAGGTGTTCCTAACATCTCAAAGACTTCACCAAGAGGCTCATCCACAAACCTCACAGGGTTGCCTGCCTGTGGATCCCCCGTCAGCCAACCTGTACCCTCACGACTCCACACACCCTTCTGTGTATGGCACTCCATGGATTCTCATGTACCACTCAAATGAAGCCCTGCAGAGAGCACACATATTTCAGTTGCAGGTGCAGGTCTTAGCAACAAGCTTGGCTCTGATGGTTTATGAGAAGGTGCACAACCTTCACAAATTCAGAGCACTGATCTAGGTAAAATATGTAGGGTTCTGTCAGCATCAGGCTTGGTTTTGAGACATCAAGAGAAGGCACAACATCCTAAGATTTGGTTCCAAAGAGAAAACTAGAGGAGTGAAGTGGTGTATTCATAGAAAGGTGTGAGAAACCCTAGAAAACCTAGCTAGGCTTACAGATGAAGGTCTTTCTCTCCCAAAGACAGTAAGTAAAAACTGAAAGGTGACTGCATCTTCAAATACAAAAACAGTAATTCAAGGCTTCAAGGGATATGAGGAATCTAAGAAATCTTATATCACCAAAAGAGGGAAAAAAGACCCAGTGGATAATTAATTGAGATCAAGTTGCCTGAACAAGACTTCAAAATAATCATCTAAACTAAAACTCAGTGAGCTACAAGATAACACATAGACACCTAAACAAAATTAGGAAAATAACACATAAATAAAATGAAAAGTTCGGCAAAGAGATAAAAGTTATATAAAAATAACTAAATAGAAATTATGGTGGTGAAGAATACAGTATCTGAACTAACAACAACAACAAAAAAATTAATGGAAAGCTTCAACACCAGACTACATCAAGCAGAAGAAAGAATCAACAAACTCAAAGACAAGTTATTTGAAATTCAAGTCGAAGAAAAAGGAAATAAAAAAGAATAAAAATGAATGTAGAAAGCCTATAGGATTATGGTACACCATTTAGCAAAACAATATATGCAATATAGGAATCCCAAAAGAAAGACACCATAAGAAACAAAAACAGTATTTAAACAAATAGATGGCAGAAAACTTCCCAAACCTAGAAGGGGAAATTAACATCCAGGTCCACCGAACCAAAGGACACAAAATAGCTTCAGCCTAAAGAAGTATTTGTGGAGACAAATTATAATCAAATTGTTAAAAGACTTAAAATTAAAAAAAAAAAAAAACGTGATTTAACTATATGCTACTTAAAAGAGACAGCTTTATCTTTCAGAACACCAGCAAATATAAAGAAAAGGAATAAAAAAAGGTATTCTGTACAAACAGTAAACACAAAAAGCTTGGATGTCTATACTAGTTTCAGACAAAATAGGCAAAAACAGTCAAAAGAGACAAAGAAATAAAATACAATGATAGAAGTGTCTTTTAGAGAATATAGCAATGTAGATACATATGCATCCAACACTAGAGCACCTAACTGTGTAAAGCAGATATTACCAAAATAGAAAAATAAATAGACAACAGAACAATAATTGTAGCAGGCTTCAATATTTCACTTTAAACAAGGATTGATCATCTGGCAGGAAATAAAAAAGAAAAAAATCAAACTTGAACTACACTACAGATCAAATATACCTATGAGACATATACATAACTTTTCACCCAACTGCTACAAGATACACAATCTTCACAAGCACACATGGAACATTTTTCAGAGTAGATATTGGTACACAATGCACTTTATAACAAATGCAAAAATATTGAAATTACATCAGGTATCTTTTCTGACCACAATGATGTAAAACTAAAAATCTAAAAGAAGAGAAAAGATAGAAAAATCATGAATACATGGAACTCAAATCACTCAATTCTGAGCACTTAATAGATCAAAAAGAAATCAAAAGAAACATTTTTAAAAATCTCAAAACACATGAAGATAGAAACACAATATACCAAAACTTATGTGATACAATAAAAATAGTTCTAGAAAGAAAGCCTATAGCAAACACCTATATTAAGAAAAAAATAATATTTCAAATAAATGACCTACCTTTAGACTTCAAGGAAATAGACAAGGGATACAAAGCTAAGTTAACATAACAAATGAAATACTAAAGATTATAACAGAAATAAATAAAATAGAAACTAGAAAAACAGTAAACAAGATCAATGAAATTTAGCTGTTTTTTGAAGTATAAACAAAATTGTCCAACTTTAGCTAGAATATTTTTAAAAGCCCCAATGATGTATTATAATTGAAAGAAGAGACATTACAACTGAAACGATAGAAATACAAAGGGTTCTAGAAGCTAATATGAACAGTCATTTGCCAACAAATTGGAAAACTGAGAAGAAATAGATAAATTTCTAGAAACATACACCCTATCAACAAAGAAAAGCCTAGGACATAATGGCTTCACCACTGATTTCTAAAAAAACATTTAAAGACTTAACACCAAACATTTTCAAACTTTTCAGAAACACTGATGAGAATATAGCATTTTCCATCTCATTCTCTGTGGTCAGCATTACTCTGATACCAAAGCAAAACAGACATATGACAAGAAGAAACAATGAAATGCCTATATACCTGATTAACATAGATGCAAAAATTCTCAAAGAATAGTTGCTAACTGAAAACAAAAGCACATTAAAAGGATCATAAACCATGATCAAGTGGAATTTATCTCTATGATTCTCGAATGGTTCAACATACACAAATCAATTACTGTAATCACCACATTAAAAGAATGAAGAGTAAGAATCACATGATCTTCTGAATAAATGTGAAAAACCATCAGACATCAGACATAACATTTATTTGTAGTAAAAAAACTCTCAACTAATTAGGTATAGAAGGATGCACTTCAGCATAATAAAGGCCACGTATAACAAGCCTGCCACTAACATGATACTAAAGAGTCAAAAACTGAAAGCTTTTACTCTAAGATCAGGAACTAGATAAAGATGTCCACCCTTATAACATTTATTCAACACTGTATTGGAAGTCCTAATCATAGACAATAGGCAAGTAAAAGAGACAGGGGTCATCTGAATCAGAAAGAAAAATTTCAAATTTTATCTTTTTGTCAATGACATAATCTTACATATAGAAAACCCTAAAGACGCCATCAGAAGCCATACAACTAATAAACAAATTCAGGAAAGTTGCTGGTACAAAATCAACATGAAAAATAGCTGTTTCTATATACTTACAAAAAGCTATTAAAAAACGAAAATAAGAAAACAAAATGTTTAGGCATACATTCAATGAAGGAGGTGAAAGAGCTGTGCACTGAAAATTATAATACCTTGAGGAAATAAAGTAAAGTAGACATAAATAAATGGAAAGATATCCCTTGTTCATAATTTGGAAGAATTTATATTGTTAAAATATCTGTACTACCTAACCTGATTTAGAGATTCAATGTAAACCTGTTCATATTTATTTAAATGGCAATGACATATAGAGAAATAGAAAAAGATAAACTTAACTTTTATATACAACCCACAGAAGATCCTGAATAGTCAGAGCAATGTTAAGCAAGAAGAATAAAGCTGGAGGCATCACATTTTCTGATTTAAATTGTTACAAGTTCACAGTGTTTGAAACAGTATGATTCTGACAAAAAAAAAGTAGATACTTAGACCAATGAAACAGAGTTGAGGACTAAAATATAAATTCATACTATGCAACTTCTTAATTTTCTACAAAGATACCAAGAATACATAATGAGGAAAAGATAATCTATTCAATAAATGGTACTGAGGAAGCTGAATATCCATACACAGAATAATAAAATTAGACCCTTATCTCAAACCATATGTAAAAATCAACATAGTGGATTAAAGACGTAAGCACAAGTCCTAAAACCAGTTAAACTCCTAGAAGAAATCTGGGAAAATGCTCCTTTACATTGATCTGGAAAATACTTTTCTGGATATGCCCCCAGATGCACAGGCAAAAAAGCAAAAATAAGTAAGATTGCAATGAAAGAAGCTCCCAAATCACAAAGGAAACAATCAACAGAACTAAGAGGCACCCTATGAAATGAGAGAATATATTGGCAAAACATATGTTTGATAAGGGGTTAATACCCCAGATATATCAGGAACTCATACAATTTAACAGAAGAAAAATCCACAAAAAAACCTGACTATAAAAAATGCCACAGGATCTGAAGCTGAATAAACATTTCTCCAAACAACACAAATAAATGGCCCACAGGTATATGAAGAGTTAGTTAACATAAGTAATTACCAAGAAACAGCAAATCAAAAGGTTAAAAAAGAAAATGCAAATCAAAAGAAGACATCATCTCACACCAGTTGAAATGACAACAACAAAAAAGTATAACATGCTGGAAAGGTTGCAGAAACAAAGGAATTGTACTCTCATAGAGAAAAGGAAACAGTGCAATGTTGATGGCAATGTAACTTGGTACAGTCCCTGATAGCAGTAGGAGGCAGATCAACTTCTAGGCAGACAGGGACAGATCCTCAGTGATACCTGACTTTCAAGCCAATAACAGCTTAAAGCCTGAAAATGGAACTGCCAGTTCTGACTAGAGTCCCTGATCAGAGTTAGAACCTCCTTGAAGCCTTTTAGCCAATCAAATGGTGCTTTTTCCTTGTGAGAAAATATTTTAAATGGTCTATTTTCAAGGCATGATAAATCTAAGCACTGGCAGCCAGACTACAGATGTAACTAACTGCACTGCTCATGCTCCTAGAAAGTCAAGATAAGAGAACAGAATGTAGAAGAGGGGTCAGTCCATAAAAGGGGAGAAAGTTTTGTTATTGGGAAATTGAAATTTAAGGGATAAAGGGAACTGGAGTATAACCTTATAAGGGGGATAATGAAACTTAGGGGACATCCAGGAAGATTGTAACCCCATAGTACTCAACCTATGAGGAACTGGGTGAAGGACTAGCATGCTAGGAGAAAAATTACATGCTGTAGCTGCCCTGGGTGTGCCTGCCTACCAGACACTCAATCTTGCAAGACAGCTATTAAAAGTTTTGCTTTTGCTATTCTTTGTGTCTCTGAGTCCATTATTTCAGTTTGGATGGGTGAGCATGTTTCTCACAAATCTGGGGGCCTGTCCGGGATCTCTTTGCCTGCATCAAGTAGGACTCAGGCCAAAAGGGGAGACTCATCCCACTTGATTTAGGTGACCCACTCTGTCCAGGCATCCAGGCTCCCCACAGAGGCCACAGACAATACCAAGATTGTTTTCAGGAGGCAGCGGAGGTGACACAGAAAGAAAAGAAGGCACCATGGCAACCAGGCAGCCTTGTGCATAAGCCAAGGTAGGAAAATTGGACTATACATACTGCCTTGTAGGTTAGGCATTTTTGGAGGTTGAGTGTGTGTGACTGAGATGTATCTAATATATAAAGCGTGTGTGGAGTTCCAATCTGTGGTTCCATTCTACCGTGAGGCAAACAGCCAGAGACGGGTAAAGTGATTTTCAGGGTGTGCAAGAAACCTCCTGTTGGGGGAGAGGGTTGAATACATAGGGAAAAGTTCAGACTCACAAAGCAATTCTCAGGGTGTGCAAGAAACCTCCAATAGAGGGGGTTGAGTACACAAGGAAAAGTTTAGACACAGTCACTGGCCAAAAATGGGAAACAGAAATTCTAGGCCTAGGGGCCAAAGGAAAGAGGGAACCAAAGAGACTCCCTTTGACATTCTACCAGATAGTCCTTTAGGGAGAATGTTGCAGGTTTGGAGGGATAACCCTCAAACCAGGGACAAGGAAAAGCAAAAAGATGATGAAGTATTGTTGTGTTATCTGTCCCAAAGATCCCATTTGTAAGCCTTCTGTCTTTTGGCCTAAGTTTGGCTCAGATGAGGATTGAATGTGCCAAGCTGTAATTATCTATGTGAAAGATAAAACCCCATCCTCACAAAGAGAGATTGGTTATGTTCTCTGCTGGATCAAGAATTAGCTTCCATGCTCCCCGTCAAAGAGAAATTTAAAAAGCTCAGTAAAGAGCCCACACCCAGTGAAAAGCCTTGGGACCCCCATCATGCTTGCCTCCTGTGTATGTCACACAAAATAGGGGACAAGAAGATCAAGAAACAACAGGAGGGTTAGAGGAAGAAAGACCTGGAGACCATGGCATGTTTCCTCTCAGAGAAGTTCCCATGGGACCAGGAGAGATTGGCTTTGTAAAAGTTCTTCTTAGAAGTACTGAAGTTAGGAATTTCAAGAAGGAAATGAAACCACTCCTAGAAGATCCCCTTGGTTTAGCAGATCAGCTGGACCAATTCCTAGGACTCAGATTTTACACCTGAGTTAAAATGTCTTTCGTGAACATCTTCTTCACAGGAGAAGAAAGAGGATTAATTAGAAAAGCAGCCATGACCATCTGGGAGAGGCAACACCCTCCTGGGCGAAAAGTCTTGCCAGTCAAACAAAAATTTCCAAATGTCGACCCAGAATGAGATAATAATGACCCCAGAGACTGGGCCCAAATGCAGGACCTCAAGGAACTAATAAGTAAAAGGATAAAATAGTCCACTCTTTGGACACAGAATGTCTCAAAGGCATTTGAAATTCAATAAGAAAAAGGGGAAACTTCTGCTGAATTCCTGTAGAAGCTCAGAGATCAGATGAGAAAATACTCCAAATTAGATCTGGAAGACCCTGTAGGGCAAGGCCTTTTGAAAGTTAGCTTTGTAACTAAGAGCTGGCCTGACATTACAAAATAATTACAAAAGATTGATGGATGGAATGAGAAACCAATTGAGAAATTACTGAGGGAAGCTCAGATGGTCTTTGTAAAGAGAGAAGAGAATCAGAAATAAAAAGCGAAAATCATGGTTTCCACTATGGATGAGAGAGTCAGAAAAAGGTTATATCAAGATCCCCCTCAAAAAGGCTGAGGGAGTGATAGATTTTGACACAGAGAAAGAAGGGAAATGCAGGGAAAAGTTCCTAAGAATATAAGTGCATGTTACAATTGTGGAAAGTCAGGGCATTTTAAGAGAGAATGTCCTGAATGGAAGAAAGAAGAAAAGGTGATTCCCCTCATGACCATTGATAAAGACTAGGGGGTCCAGGGGTTCCTTCTGAGTAGGTCCCACTAGGAACCTTTGACAAATTTGAAGGTGGGATCTGAAGGAGAAGAAATGACAGTTTTGGTTGATACTGGGATGACTCGCTGCTCCCTAATTCACCAACCAAGGAGTACAAAACTCTCTAAGTAAAAATTGACAGTATCAGAGCTAAAAGGGGAGGGATTTCATATTTCAATATTCAAGGAAATATTAATTAAGTTGGAACCAGAATAAATTGAGTGGTCACCCTTGTATGTTCCTGAAGCAGGAACTAACCTCTTGGGTCAAGACCTGTTTGTGAGATTGGGTTTAGAATTGGGGATACAGGAGGGAGAAGCAAAAGTAATGATGGCCCTCCTGACAGAAGAAGAAGAGAGTAAAATTAATCCCCTTGTGTGGGTTAAGAAAGGCAAGAGGGGAGGGTTAAAAATCACATCCTTACAGATTAAACTAAAACAGACAGGAGAAGTAGTTTGCAGAAAACAATATCCCATTTCTATTGAAGGGAGTAAATATCTCCAACCAGTAATAGAGTGATTGGTTAAAGTTGGACTATTAGAACCCTGAATTTCACCATACAGTACTCCAATTCTCCCAGTCAAGGAGACTGATAGGTCATACAGATTGGTGCAAAATCTAAGGGCTATAGATCAAGTTGTCCAGACCCATTCCCCTGTGATGACTAACCCCTACACCCTCCTTTGTAAGGTATCCTATGAACATAAATGGTTCAGTGTGTTGGATCAAAAAGATGCATTTTGGGTAATCCTCTAAACGTTAGAAACAGGGACCTCTTTCCTTTAAATGGAAAAATTCTGTAACAATAGTACTGCTGGACTGTGCTGCCACAAGGTTTAATGTAAGCCCCAAACTTATTTGGTCAAATCTTAGAAAAAGTCCTGGAGGAATTATAAACTTTCAGTGGAACCTAGTTTTTACAATACGGGGATGATTTTTTAATTTCTGGGGGGAGGAGGGCTGAGTTATCAGAAACCACTATAAACTTGTTTAATTTCCTAGGAGAAAGGGGATTGCAAGTCTCTAAGAATCAATTGTCGTTTATCGAAAAAGAAGTTAAACATTTAGGACACCTGATTAGTGAAGGGAAGTGTAGAATAAACCTAGAGAAAATATTGGGAAGAGTGGGTCTGCCTTTGCCTAAGACAAAGAGAGAACTCAGAAAATTTTTAGGTTTACCTGGCTACTATAAGTTATGGATTAACTCCTATGCTGAAAAGACAAAGATTCTGTACCTCAAGTTATTGGAGAAGGAACCTGATCTTTTGCAACATCCCACAGAGGAAATTCAGGATACGAAAGACCTAAAGAATGCCCTCATTATAACCCCAGTGCTGGCCCTCCCATCTTTAAAGAAATCATTCCACCTGTTTGTAACAGTAGATCAGGACGTGGCCCTTGGGGTGCTCATCAAACCTGGGGTGGCAAGAGGCAACCTGTTGCTTTTGTCTCCAAGTTTCTTGATCCTGTCTCTTGGGGATGGCTTGAATGTGTGCACGTAGTAGCTGCCACAGCCCTGCTGGTAGAAGAGAGTTGAAAGCTAACCTTTGGTGGGGTCTTAATAGTAAGCACCCCACACCAGGTCAGGAATATATTAAATCAAAAAGCTGGGAGATGGTTAATGAATTCTTGGCTTCTAAAATGTGAAGCCCTGTTGCTAGAAAAGGATGATTTGGTCATAACAACAAATACTTGCCTAAATCCAGCCAGTTTCCTATGGAAAGGAGAGGAGAACAAAGAGACATCAGACCATAATTACAGAATTAGAGATCACAGCTTAGAGATCACAGAATACCAAATTAGACCATAATCACAGCTTAGAGATCACAGAATACCAAATCAAAGGTAGAGCAGACCTTAGGGAAGCTCCACTACATGATGAGATAAGGCTGTTTGGGGATGGGTCATCTCAAATGATAGATGGCAAGAGTCATAATGGTTATACTGTCATTGATGGACATAAACACTCCTTATGTGAGAAAGGTAGATTACTTAATGGCTAGTCAGCCTAAGCCTGTGAATTATATGCTATTAATCAGGCCCTAAATCTCCTTGAAGGCCAAGAAGGCACTATATACACTCATTCTAAATATGCCTGTGGGGTGGTACACACTTTTGGAAAAAACTGGATGGAGTGGGGCCTAATATATAGTATGGAAAAAGAATTTACACAAGGGGAACTACTCAAACAGGTTTTAGAAAGCCTCCTGCTTCCAGCAGAGGTAGCCATAGTTCATATAAGTGGTCATCAGAAAGGGAACACTATAGAAGCTGTGGGACACAAGCTTGCAGATGAAGCTGCTAAGTGAGACTTCCTGGAGGAAGAAATTAGATGATTTATCCTGATCCCAGACATCCCTAAGGTAATATTAAGTCCCCAGTTTACCGGAGAGCAGAAGGAAGAATTAGACAGAAGAGGGATAACTCAAACTGAAGATGGGAAATGGGTACTTCCTGATGGGAGAGAAGTGATAAGTAAATCCTAGAAGAGAAAACTAACGTCTATATTACAAAAGGGAATCACTGGGGACCCCAGGCTCTGTGCGATGCAATACTTAGGAATTACGGGTGTATAGGGATTTATACTCTCACTAAACAAGCAAGTGGAAGTTGTATAACTTGTCAATGGATAAATAAAAGTGATCAGAAAACACAGGCCATGGGAGGAAGGCCTCCAGGGCTAAGACCATTTTAAAGCATTCAAATATACTTCACAGAAATGTCCAAAGTAGGAAGACTAACATATTTACTGGTGACTGTAGGTCACCTTTCTGGCTGCCTGGAAGCCTTTCATCTCCATCAGCTACTGCTGGAAATGTGGTCAAAATAAAATTAGGACAAATTGTACCTAGATTTGGCCTGGTGGAAAATATTGATTCAGACAATGGAAGCCACTTTCCATCAAGGGTGTTAAGGGGAATTATGGAAGGTTTACAAATTAGATGAGATTATCATATCCCTTCGCATCTCCCTTCCTCTGGAAAGGGAGAAAGAATGAATCAAACTCTCAAAGAGCCTAACACCAAACTAATATTGGGAACTAAAATGCCTTGGACCAAATGTCTACCACTAACATTTCTTAGGATCAGGACAGACTTGGGATTGTCCTCTTATGAGTGACTATATGGACTCCTATATTTGGACAGGCCTACAGATCTTTCTACTATGAAAACCAAGGGGCAATTCTTAAGACATTATATACTGGCCATATTATCTACCATGTCTTGCCTTAGGTTAAAAGGACTTCTGACTTAAAAATCTGCCTCTTAAGTTCATGGTTCACCACTTTCAGCCTGGCACCAGTGCTGATTAAGACTTGGAAAGAAGACAAGCTCTACCCAAACTGGGAAGGTTCCTGTCAAGTGCTTCTGACCACTGAGACAGCCATGTGAACATCTGAATGGGGGTGGACTCTATACTCTAGTCAAGGAACTGGAAAAAAAAAAAAAAAACCCGGAAGGGAGGGAAAAATACCAGTGGAAATTGCATGGGTCACCTGAGGAGCCCTTAAAGTTAACTCTAAAAAAATATAAAAAGAAAACCTGGGCTTGTCCCATTTCTGGAAGTTAATGTGGCTAGGATAGACTACAATACAAAGAGCAGAAGGTCAAAATGGAAACTGGCGGGGGAATCCTCCCTAACCAATCAGGTTTGTTATTAATATGATCAAGATGGTAGCATCTCAGACTATTAAATTTGATGCCTGCCAGATTTTACCTTGTGGGAATTGAGAAAATCAGAGACAGTTCCCACAGGCAGATAAATGTCTTTGCTCTGAACCAGATACAGGTTACATCACCCTGCCCTAGCTGGGATGATGTCTAGTGGATTACCCAATTTCAGGGTTCCACAGTAAACATGGTGGGTAACTCCAAGCTGGAGACCCTTGAAGAATAAAGTACATCTATCCAAGAACTCCCTGCCAAATAACTGCCAGAATTTGGAATGGAATCCTATACTCACCACCATTGACAATCCAGCCATTCTAGACCAAGAACCAAAAGTAGCATGTTGGGTATATGGCTTAGGGGTGGACATGACAGAGGGTAGACCCCCTATGGTGATTTGTTCTCCAATCAAGAACTCAACCTCCCATTTGCCTGGGACAGATCCTAATGGACACTTTAGTCCACCAAATAATGACCCTAAAAGGGCAAAAATAATTGAGTTAAAGGATTTAAGGCAAACCTTAGAAATTGAGACAGATACAGGTATGTGAATGCCTGGGTAAAATGGGTCTAATTTTCAGTACAGGCCCTCAACGAGAATAACTGCTATACATGTGCTGTGGTATAACCTTAGGCACAGGTGGTTTCATTTTCCCTGGGATGGAATGCTGATCCTGAAGGGGTGCATTGCATGTTGTCTCTATACCTAAAGACAAGATGCATGAGGAAATGAGACTTGTAAGAGTCTGTCATTGCTCTTTTCTGTATTGTGGAGATTGTATCCCAAAGCAATCCCCTCATTCTCAGTAGGGAAAGGGAACCACTCCTCTTGCCTCTCTAGGCAGGCGGCAGAGTTCAATAAGCCTGTGAGAGAACTCTTGACTTGTACACACATCCTAAATGTCACTGGTGAGTCAGGCAATGACAATTACTTAGCTCTCCGTATACCCCAGCCTGATGTCTGGTGGTATTGTGGGAAAAGGAACCTCCGTAACCTATTACTGTCCCTCTGGACTGCAACCTGTGCTTTAGTCCAACTGGCCATCCCTTTACCCTTGCATTCCATAAGATAGCCCAAAATATAATGGCCACTGAAACCGGAGATTTAACAAATTCTGTATGAGTCCCTAGGGGAGTACTTACTGAATTTAAGGCTCAAAATTGAATAGCTGCTGGGTTTGAGTCAGCACTCTTCTGGTGGTCAACTATTAATAAGAATGTGGATTAGACTAACTACATTTATTATAATCAACAGAGATTCATCAGTTATACTCAGGATACCTTCAGTGGAATGGCTAGCCAGTTAGATGCCACCAGTTGAAAGGCCTGGGAAAACATGCTTGCACTAGACATAATACTAGCAGAAAAAGGGGGCAGTATGTGTTATGCTGGATGGGAAATGTTGTACTTTCACCCAAACAATATTGTCCCTGAAAGGACCATCACAAAAACTTTATAAGGACTGAAAACTCTAGCCAACAAACTAGAAGAAAATTCTGAAATTGATGACCCATTTACAGGATGATTAGAAGGTCGGTTTGGAAAATGGAAAGGCATGGTAGCTTCAATTCTTACATCTCTCATAATTGTGGCAGGAGTCTTAATAGCAGTGGGATGCTGCATTATCCCTTGTGTGAAAGGACTAGCATAGAGATTAATTGAAACAGCTATTAATAAACAAACGCCCATGACTTACCAGCAAAATAACATGCTACTATTAGAAACTAAATTAAACCCACTCTCCTATGAGGAAGAAAGTAAGTGACTTCTAGAGCGACTTGAGGACTAAAAGGGTTTAGATGAAAATGAGACCAAAGGAAGTACATAGAAAAAAGGAGGGAATTTGTGAGAAAATATTTTAAATGTCCATTTGCAAGGCCTTCTAGATCTAAGCACTGGCAGCCAGCCTGTAGATGTAACAAACTGGGGAAGGGTACCAGGATATAAGGGGGATAATGAAACTTGGGTGATGTCTGGGAAGATTGTAACACCATATTACTTGACCAGTGAGGTACTTGGGGAGGCACTGGTATGCTAGGATATAAATTACCTGTTACAGCTGCCCTATGTGTGCCTGTCTACCAGACATGTGATCTTGTAAGACAGCTATTAAGTCTCATTTTCACTATTCTCTGTGCCTCTGAGTCCATTCTTTCGGTTTGGATGGGTGAGCACATTTCTCACATTCCAGGCCAGTCCACAGACCAATCTGCACACACTCCCCCATTTTGAACTCATAAAAGCTCCAGATTCAGCCATGTTTTGTGCTATCCCCTTTTGGGCCCCCTCTCACACAGAGGGCTACCTCCTTTGGGTCTCCATTCATCAAAAGCTTTTTTGTTGGTCAATAAAATTCTTCACTGTCTTGCTCACATTCTGGTGTCCACATAACCTAATTCTTCTTGGTTTTTGGACAAGATCCTGGAACCTGGTGAACAGCAGGTGCAAAAATAGCTGTAACGTGGTAACTCTCCCTCCCGCTGGCTAAGCAATGGGTGAAAGACCAAACGATCTATAACACACCCCTTTTTGCCAACCTAAAGGTGGTGGGAATTAATGAGCGGTAATATGAAGGAGCCTTTATACACCCTACTATTCACCGTACTGTGGGCAGTAAAAACAGGAGGGAGCTGTAACATTTCTTGGGGGTTGAAACCTCGAGACTACTTGGGTGAAAGATGTAATTTCTCTTGGGTCTCCATGGTCACTGTCATCTCTGAGTGTTTGGGTGCCACTGTGGTCCCTTTGTCTAGATGCTTGCACCCAAAGTGAAAACCATTTGCTGCACACCTGGCTCAGCTGCAGACTGAGTATGGAGTCCATGTTCATGCTTGGGATCTGGTCTGATAGTGTGAGCTGAGTGCATTCTGCCATGCCGAGCAAGTCACACAGCCCAGCAGCAAGCCCGTAAAAGCCAAAGAAAAGCAACATCCAGTGTCTCCTGATATGAGTAGATACCTTCAATAACTGGGTAGAAGCATTTTCATGTTGGACAAAGAAAACCTCTGAGGTGATAAAATACTAATTAATGAGATGATTCCCTGCTTTGGACTTCCTAAATACCTCCAGAGTGATAATGGCTCCTTGTTCAAGATGGCAGTCACCCAGGGGTTCTCAAGGACACTAGGCATACAATACCATGTTCATTGTTTGGAGACTACAATCCTCGGGAAAGGTAGAAAAGACAAATGATATTATCAAAAGGCATCTCAAAACACAGTCTCAAGAGACTTCTTTCTCCTGGATTACTCTTCTCCCCATAACCCTACTACATGTTAGAAACACCCTTTGAACCTGGGTTTAGGTCCCTTTGAAATTATATATGGATGACCTTTTCTCATCAATGATTTCTTGCTAGACCAAGAAACTTCTGATATGATTAAACATGTAACTACTTTGCCCATTTCCAACACAAACTGAAGCAACTGTGGAGGCCCAACCCAGTGAACTAGGTCACCACTACCTCTATTCAACCCAGGAGACTTAGTGCAAGTAATGCCTCTTCCTTCTCTTTCTCCCTCTTTTGGTCTGGAGTGGGAGGGACCTTACGCTGAACTTCTTTTTTTTTTGGTTTGTTTGTTTGAGACACTCAGTCACCCAGGCTGGAGTGCAGTGACATGATCTTGGCTTACTATAACCTCTGTCTCCCGAGTTCAAATGATTCTTGTGCCTCAGCCTCCTGAGTAGCAGCAATTACAGATATCCACCACCATACCCAGCTAATTTTTGTATTTTCAGCAGAGACAGAGTTTCACCCTATTAGCCAGGCTGGTCTCAAACTCTTGAGTAGTCCACCTGCCTCAGTCTTCCAGTGCTGGAATTACAGTCGTGGGCCAAGGCACATGCCTTTCTACCACTTTGGCAGTGAAAGTCACAGGAATAGACTCTTGGATTCATTATACTCTAGCAAAGTCCTGGGGAACTGACAGAATTACCTCAGAAGAGCACCCAAAGCTCTTCTGAAGAAATAGGAGACCTCAGGCTAAAGATCAC
Organism: Colobus angolensis palliatus; assembly: GCF_000951035.1. Classification (NCBI taxonomy): domain Eukaryota; kingdom Metazoa; phylum Chordata; class Mammalia; order Primates; family Cercopithecidae; genus Colobus; species Colobus angolensis. The sequence continues at coordinate 699,408 of NW_012115833.1, read as the reverse complement.
AAAAGATAAGTGTCAATAATGAACTTTCCATGGATATCCCCTTTATTCCTGCTTACGCTTGCTGTTCTCACCTTCATTTCATTCCTCACCATAAGGTATGTTTGTCAAGGACCCCTTAATCCTGAACTCCCACAGGGATTTTTTACTCACCTGAACAGTAATCTCTCTTCTGGTTTAACTGGTCCCATACAAGATTTAGTTTCTTTCACCAGGTGAAACAGCTCTGGCCACAATATTGTTTTCAGGATGATTAGCCTATTTACTTCTTATTTCTCTTTCTTTGGCACTAGATTTTTCCCTTTTAGCTCCTCTTAGTGTAATATACATATTTGGTGCATGAATATTTAAGCTCTATGAGGGTTAATATTGTTAACTTGATTGGATTGAAGGATGCCAAGTATTATTCCTGGGGTTGTATCTGTGAGAGTGTTGTCAAAGGAGATTAACATTTGAGTCAGTGGATTGGGAAAGGTAGACCCACCCTCAATCGGGGTGAGCATAATGTAATCAGCTGCCAGTGTGGCCACAATAAAAACAGGCAGAATAATGTGAAAAGACTAGACTGAGTTAGACTTCTGGCTCTCATCTTTATCCTCTGCTGGATGCTTCCTGCCCTCAAACATCAGACTCCAAGTTCTTCAGCTTTGGGACTTAGACAGAATTCCTTGCTCCTCAGCTTGTAGATGGCCTATTGTGGGACCTCATCTTGTGATTCTGTGAGTCAATACTCTTTAATCAACTCCACTATATGTATATATATTCCATTAGTTCCCTCTATGGAATCCTGACTAATACAACCTCCTTGAAAAATTTCATTTTTCTCACCTAGAGGTTAACAAACTCCAAATGATCATGCAAATGGAGCCTCGGTTGATGGCTCCCTTTAACAGGGCACCCTTAGATCGACCTCTGAGAGAGATCTGACTGCCATTTTCCCACAATAACACATCCTGTCAACAGGAAGCAGTAAAAGCAGTCATTTATCTTAAAGACAGTTAGATGAACCTACTCAGAAGTGGTGGAGCATGCCCAGAGCCAAGCAAAGCCTGGGCAGAGGTGCTGCTGGTGATGGAGATTTCCAGCTGGTGCAGTGTTACTAAAAGGGTCCTGTGTTATTGCTATGGAAAATAGTATGGAGGTTCCACAAAAAATTAATAGAACTACCTTATGATCCAGCAATCTCACTTCTGGATATACATTCAAGGGAAATAAAATTGATAAATAAAAGAGCTGTCTACACTCCCATGTTCATTGCAACATTATTCACAATAGTCCAGATATGGAAACAATCTAGAAGTCTATCAATAGATGAATAAATAAAAATATTGTGGTATATACATACAATGGAATTCTATCCAGCCTTAAAGAAAATCCTGCCATTTGCAATGACATGGATAGACCTAGAAATCATTATGTTAATTAACTGAGCCAGTAACAGAAAGACAAGCACTGTAATATCCCAATTATATGTAGAATCAAAAATAGTCAAACTCACAGCACATAATAGAATGGTTGTTGCCAAAGGATGGGCACGAGGATGCAGGGGTGGGGAGGTGGGGTAGTAATGGTTAAGGGATACAAAGTTTCAGTTATGCAATATAAATAAGTTCTGGAGATCTACTACCCAGCATAGTGCTTATAGCTAACAATACTCTATTGTATACTTAATATTTGCTAATACATCAGTTCTTGTGTTAAGTGCTCTTAGCAAAGCAAAACAACAACAAAAACAGTAATAGTAATAACAAGGACTAAGAAAAACTTTAGCATGTGATGAATATGTTTAGGGCCTTGATGGTGATGATGTTTTCACCAATGTATGTATATCCCAAACCCATGGTGATTTACACATTAAATATTTACATTGTTTTATAGTTTAATGTACCTCAATTGAGTGGTAAAAAGCTATTAATTAATCAATCAATAAAGAGATTATTAATCTTTTGCTTACTGATCTTTTTCACCCTCATAAAAATTTATATACACAATTTCAACAAATAAAGCTATTATTATTAGTAAATTTATCAAGTTTATGTAATGAAGCCTTTCACAGAAAAAAGAAATTACATAAATAGAAATATTATAAACAATCAGAACTTAGTATGTGTTAGGTGATTTTCTAAGGTCTTTGCATCTGTTGACATGTTTACTTGTCACAACAAATTGATGAATATATACAATACAAAGATGAGAAATCTGAAGAACAGTTGGCAGTGTAAATTTATACAGCCACTATAGAAAATAATATGGAGATTACTCAAAATATTAAAAAACAGAACTACCTTATGATCCAGCAATCCCATTTCTTGGTATATATTCAAAGGAAATAATACCGGTATATCGAAGAGATATCCACACTCCCGTGTTCACTGCAACATTATTCACGATGTTGGAACAATAGTTCCCCAATAAAAATTTTCCAAACTGGACATCTGTTTAAGTCTACATTAAGACTCCAATCTTTCTTTGAAGATAGTTTTATGTCCATTTAACTAGGTTCTAATCAATAAAATGTAATTATGAGTGATGTGCTCAACTTCTGAGTCACTTACTTAAAGAAAATTGTTTACTGATCCTTAATTCTATGTAACATTACTATAGGTTGAATGCAGGCTTAATCAAATTCAGTTTATGTAGAATACTACAATATATATGTGGATAAAAAAACAAGAAGATCCTGGTATTGTGGAAAAGTCCTTCTATATATGTGGATAAAAAAACAAGAAGATCCTGGTATTGTGGAAAAGTCCTTCTATATAGGCTGCTTAATACTGTTCAATTCTATAATTTTATGTTACTGAGTAATATGTAGCTTTCTTAGTGGGGTACTGCAATTTTTCTATGTTTTCTACAATATTCTATCATTTTCCCTAAATTATATATTGCTCTAGTTTACCCAGCTAGTATGTAACAACAGTAGAAATAAAAAATCAAAACAAGGAAGTCTGAAAAACCTAAGCTCTTAATCAGCACACGCTGTTATCTAAAGTGGTAATAAGCAAATGATAATGCTTCTCATACATCTATCACATTCAGCTCTTTCCAGTTCTACTCTGCATGCATGTACTGGTGTCTAAACACATCTTGAAATTAACTTCCAAGCAAAACTTGATGTCAGAATCATAGGAGATTGAAAAAATCACATTTCTTGTAATTTTAGGAATTTCTAAAATACTTCATTTGTGAGTATGTCAGTTTTACTTCTAATCAGCATTTCTGATTATGCAACATTCCTGATTATTCTAGATACAGTAGAGATTTATGGTTTTCTCCCAATGATAAAGTTATATATCTAAGTCAATTTACATTCTACATATACAGAAACTTAGCAGATGCAAGAAGTGATTACCTTTAGATTGGCATTATTGCTAAAGATTGACAATATGAAACATGATTTCTTGAACAAATAATGAGAACAATCCCCTTGGAAGAAATGAAACTACAAATTCATAACAAATGAGTTTGTGAAGTATGCCAAAGTCATATAAAAACCTGAAGTAATGTTTTCATACCTTTAAGTTCATCTTTTTTTATTATATAAGCTTCTAAAGATCACTGAAGTTATAATTTTTATGCTGAATACCATTAAGATTCACAAAGAAAAAAACATGTCAGGATTGAAATCAGCATTATATCCGTTGGTCCTTTTGGGACAATAAATATCATTTTTCTTCACTTTTTTCTCTAAGAAAATGTTTACACATAATTATTACATTTAATCTATGTTTCTTCTGTTTAGACAATGAGTTAGGTCATAGGTCAGTAAATATTTTTAACCATTCCAATTATTAATATTTGCATACCGTAGGGTCTCTTCTGCAACTACCTGATTCTGCCAAGGTAGTGTGAAAACATCCATAAGACAATACATAAATGAGTGGGCAGTTCTAAAATTTTATTTATAAAGTCAGCAATCTATAAGTCATAGTTTGCTGACCCTTGGTTTAGATCAGTGTAGTTCAATAGAATTTTCTACATTAATGGAAATGTTCTGTGTGTGTTGTATAACATGAAGGACACTGTCCACATTTGACCACTGAACACTTGAAGTGCGTCTAAGGTGGCTGAGAAACTTAATTTTTAATTTTATCTTAATCAATCACTTTAAAAAGAAATTTAAATACGTTTTTTATGACTACCCAACTGAACAGCATGTTTATACTTGCATATTAGACATTAATAAGCAATACATCAGTTTTCCTTAGAATTATTTCCATTTTTATTTAAATAAAAGTTTATAGTCTTTAATTAGATCTATATATTGCAAATGTGGTACAATCATCTATGAACATTTAAAAATAGTCAGTATTTATTAAACATAAGTTGCTGTTTTTCTTTTTATAACATTTGAGACCAAGGAGTTTTTATGGGCTAAAATAATATCTTTGTGGCCTCGACATGATTATAAAAACATTACATTTAATTGTATTGTATTTAAAATGAGATCACTTCAATAACAAAAGTCCAAATGAAATTAGCGTAAGCAATAATGAAATTCTGGAATACAGAAAGTTTCATTTTGATTAATATATATCTTCACCTTCTTTCTGAAGTTGCAGTTTCTGTACTTTCAAGTTGCCCTTCTTGGCATTCGCTTTCTATCTTTCTAGATAACCTTTCTCATGGTCAAAGAGAACTACTGCAATACCAGGCACCATATATAAACCTAAAAATATCTTTGCATTGTTGTAGTCACTGCCAAGGAGAACTGAACTACTATGATTGAGCTAGAACAATGGTAATTCTGCCCTTAAGTTGGAGCTGCGTTCCACATTTCCTGAAGTAAATGGTGGCTAGATACCTAAACAAAATTTGGATTTTGTTAACAAGAAAGAAGTGTCAAAAATGTATCGATGATCGAACAAATTGATTTTTGACAACTACCTATTTAGAAAGCTAAAAGACTTTGAAAACAAAAAGATAGAAATACTGCACTATATAATAAAATTCAGTGTAGGAAAAAGTTGGGAAATAAGTAATGTCAGGAAAAATTAGATTACTTCTTTTGATATAATTAGTGACTAATGTTAATTCATTTGATGCAATATAAGTTGACTTTAATAAATCACTAGATGTCATGTTTCAAAAATCTTAGCAAGCTATTAATTGAAATTGGTTTGGATATGAGCACTGTCACATGGAATGAAACTGACTAATAGACCATAAACAAAAACTAACGATAGGTGGCAATGCGTTGAGGAAAAGCATGTAGTGTTTTCACTTTGGAAAAATTAACATCTTTAGGAATAATATAAAAATTTAATTTTTTATAAAATATGATTCACAATTGAGTTTTTCCAAAGACATTGTAAGTGCAAGTAAATTATTTCAAATAAGTTTATATTGTTTTCATTGCTCACATCTTTGAATATTAAGCTTGTGGTAGAAAAGAAGTTAATAGACTATTGCACATAGGAATTCCTCTTTCTTTCTTTCTCTTTCGTTCTTTTACTTTCTCTTTTCTTTCTCTTTCTCTCTTTTTTCTTTCCTTCTTTCCTTTCTTTCTTTTCTTTCTCTTTCTTTCCTTTTGTCTCCTTTTCTCTTTCTTTCCTTTCTTTCTCTTTCTTTCTCTTTCCTTCCCTCTCTCCCTCTCTCCCTTCCTTCCTTCCTTCCTTCTTTTCTTTCTTTCTTTCTTTCTTTCTTTCTTTCTTTCTTTCTTTCTTTCTTTCTTTCTTTCTTTCTTTCTTTCTTTCTTTCTT
>NW_012115833.1:668314-693584 GCF_000951035.1 Colobus angolensis palliatus | reverse complement strand
TTTCCTTCTTTCTTTCTTGTCTTGTCTTTCTTTCTTCTCTCTTCTTCTTCTTCTTTTTCCCTAAAATCCCTGTAGCTGTGAACTCCCTGAAAGGCTGAGCTTTGTGTGGTGTTTATAGTTTAAAAGACATTTCCAGTCTATTTTGATGGGCACTTGGGTTGGCTCCAAGTGTTTGCCATTGTAAATAGTGCTGCAATAAATATGCATGTGCATATGTCTTTATAGTAGAATGATTTATAATCCTTAAAGTAAAATAAAATAAAAAAAGATATTTCCTTTAAATGGCTTTTCTGGTATAAGTCAAAGTATCAGCACCTTTGAATGAAGAGGTTTTTTAACACTGTCAATTTTTTTTGTTGAAATTGTTTCCTTATACTCACTTTTACATTTTGAATTGCAATTCTGTTGCCTAATATTATGTTTATACAGAATGTCAGTCTATCTGACCTCTATCATTAATTTAATTAGCTGTGCCAAAATCAGTTGGAAAATCTAAGTGAAAAATCGTCTCTGGATTCATGATGATTATTAACACTCAGAGAAACAATTTCTTAGATACATTCCTTACTTATTCTGACACAGTGCTTTTTATTTGCCTGCACTGTTCTAAGGGTTTTATAACATCTGCCATATGGATAAAATTGACAACTATACTGATCTTTAATAATAAAGACTATTTTATAATAACAAACAGCATTTTCACATTTAAAACAATTCAAGCCTTTCGTATTTTGTCCATTATCTTTCTAAAATCTGCCAGACAGCAGGATTCCAATAGTTACTTTTAAAACTGATGGAACAAATTATTGAAACCTGGGTGACAAAAGACACCTGGAACCCTCATACAGGCCTGAAAACCTTGGGAAATTTTTACATCACAGAAGAAAATGTCTATTTTCTTCAATTCACTATTATTTTAGGGTTTTTGTTATGTGCAAGAAGAAACATTTTAAATTATACACATATTTAGAAAGAAGTGTCTGTTTCACACACATATAGACAACTTGCACACATGCACACACCATTTATACAAACACACACCCGAAGTCTGATGAATTTCTAATGAAAATATTAAAAATACATTGAAATATGTAGCTAATGACTTCTATCCTTAATATCACTTCACAATATAAACCTAGGTGGTTACTCAGCCATCATATTTGGTTTACATGACTAACGAAGAAGGTAAGAGAGAAGAGTAAAGGGAGGCCATTATGACTGATTCACCTCCCTTTAGCCTTCCCAATGTCTTAAAAATGTTGTGCTTGCAATTAGTAAAATCATAACTTTGTAACACAGGCATGTGTAAAGGAGGTTGGCCATGTAGGCTTTCACTCTAGGGGGTATTTTCCTAAAAGAAAATGAGCACTCTCTCTCTCTCTGTAAGAAAAGATGATGGATGTTTTGTTTGGCAGCTGATGGTCTGTGAAACCATAGATAACGTTGCCTGAAATGACAAGTAAGTATCACTAAGGTAAAATTCCTATTAAAGAACGAATTTTCCTGAAATATAGATCTGATTATGTATATTAGACAAACACAGTTTTTTTTTCCATTATTTTCTTATGCCTAAAGGGTCAGATTCTGAATCAGTATTACCAAATTTTTTGTATTATCAATTATATTAGCGAGTGAAAGCACAGTTATCTCAAATTAAACGTCAATGCATCTACATTGGAAATCCTCTTTTAATATTAGGCTGGTGAAAAACTACGTCATCTGTCACACAAATGCCACGATCACAAAGACAAAGACCATCACTATTTACAATCTCAAAACGCTGTATATATGTCTTTTCCATGGCTAATTTGATGTGATAGCACATCATATACCTATGAAATTTCCTCTTCCTCTAGTCATGTCCCTTTTTTAGTATTCTAAATGGTGAATGAGGAAGCACAGACCACATTAAGGGATCTGATGGATGTATGAATCCCTCAGAGCCATGTAAATCAGGTCCTATCAACAATAAACTTGACTCCTCAGAGGGACTTTTATATGAATTTCGTAAGCTTAAGTTTTTTAGTCTTCTGAAACTTGAGGCTGTCATCTGATAGAGTATCACTACTCTTCTACCCAGTTTGACAAAGAACAAGAGTTGTAGGAAATATTATTTGGAAAATTGGAATATTTTACCTCATTCATTTTTCTAAGTGTTCCATATCATCTTTCTATATTACTGATTTGGCATATCTGGAACTGTGAATACTCCAAACCAATCTCTGGAACCAAATTTTGGAATTTACTGCTTACACACACACATACACACACATACACACTCACTCAGACATGCATCCCACCTTTACAGAAACAGAGTTTAAGCAATAACTAATAAAATATTTTGAAACATAATTCTACTTGCTTTTCCTTTACAAATTAATTAAAAATCATATACTGAACACCTGCTATCTGCATATACATGTGGTAAGTACTGAATAATAATTTTAAAAATAAAACAAAGCTTTATTAGTTATTTCTTTTTTTGTTTTGACTTTTGTGTTTCATGTTTCTTTTTCTTTTTGCTTTTTTTGCTTTATTATAAAATGACTTATTTATTTGCAAGATTAACATAGACACAAAACAAACTGCATTTTTATGAACAAAACTAATGTACCTTACATTTAAAAGTTCAGGTGGAACAGATGTCGTGAAAACTTACTGGAAATACATAAAAATAAGAGACACAGTCTCTAGAGTGTATTCTGAAAAATACATTTATGAAGCAGTTATAATGAATTAATAGTTTTTTGATATTTTCCCCAAATATGTGAATTGCTTGAAGTTAGGCTTTCAGAAAAAAAAATGGTATTGGGTAAACAGGAAGAAAAAATAGAAGACTTTCAGAGATAAGTAAATGAGCACATATAAGAAGTTATAAATAAGTATGTGCAACTGAAAGTTGACAGTAGCATATATAATCAGAGATAGCTGTGACTATAAAGAGGTGAACAGACAATAAAAGTGAAAACACAATCTAGGTGTGGTTAAAGGGAATTGCATATGCTGATTTAAAAATCTTTTTTAAATTAATAGCAATAAAATAACTATAATATTTAATTATGATCATTTTTCTGGGTGTAAATTGGAAATACATAATATTCCATACACTCACGCAGAGAGATGTTTCCTTCACTCAACAGATTTATGAGGCAGAGATTATTGCTATCCTGAATCCAGTGTTTATGCCGTTAATTTAAAAATAGACTTGACTAGGGGTGTAACCAGACCAAGATTCAACCATAGTGAAAAGAAGATCTAATAGATTGATGCCCACTGAGACCCAACGCTTAGCTAACTGTATTATATCACTCATGCAATTCAGGATTGTGTAAGGAACATGGGAAAAACTCTTGCTGTTTTAAATGGAAAGTGTTTTATTTCAGGAGATTAGAAGCTAACATAATTGATGGAAAGATAGTGAAGGTCAAGGAAACAACTGGTAGAAAGTGGTTATTTATAGGAAAAGCCACATGACATCTGCAGACTATCTCCACAGCCTCAATGGGTGCAGTTTCAGTCACCCGTAGCTTCTGGCAGCTCCAAAGCAGTTGATTCCAAAGAACTTAGTGTATCTACATATCTGCCTAAAACTGTGCTTTGGAAAATACTTGATTATGCTTTCTCTTACCTTACAAATTTTCTCTTGTCAGCGGAATCCAACACAGTGTGGTTTGGGAAAGGTGATCCTGAGAAATGTCGTTTATTATAAAGATCTTCAATGTTGAGAAGAGTGTATAAAGTGGTGACTGTGATACTAAGTTGTACAACAGATAATTCAAGATAACTGCTGTTGCAAGGAATGGAAGAAGTGAATGCATTAAAAAGTTTGACTGTTGTGTCATATTTTGTGGTTCCATATGCTGTAGGCCAACTACATCACTATATTACAGAAGTAATCATCACATTTATACTTTCCAAAATACACAAGAAATGGTCTAAGAATAACTTGATTTTCCTTAATGTACTATTTTAGTACAATGGAGAAAATTTATAAAAATACTCTCAAATATAAAGCAGAGACTTGGATTCTGCAATTCAACTTACTGGTATTATTACTTTGACAGTAGGAGCCCCTTAAAGATATTGAATATAATGCAATCAACAGGGTACAAATTACCAAAAAAATTTAAATTGTAAATAAAATATTTTGGTGTGTGCATAGGAAGGAATACAGTACTTAGTGATAGCTAATGGGCAAGCTCTGGAAGTGAAAATAAAGGTAATGAAATAAAGGCAAAACAATATTTAATTAAATAATTAAAACAAAAATTTTTACATAATGTCTAACAAATCCCAATTTTGAGTCAAGTGTATTGGTAATAGTCTTTACTCCCCCCTGAACGTAAATCGGTTGCCCATCTCTTTCTTGCGCACCCCACTCCATTTCTCTGCTCAATTCACTGACTAGTCCCTACCTATACAGAATCATCTTCTTATAAAATAACAAAATGTATTTACAAGGCATAGAATTGTGGTAAGAGTTGATGATGTAACATTGCAGGGACAAATATGGTGCCAGTTTCTGTCTGGGCACCACTTTTAACTACCTGCCATGAGTTTTCATGTATTACAATCAGTATCATCTTTTTTAATAGAGAGACTAGATGAAATTTAATAAAACTACTCATTTTGTTTTTGCAGCTTATTATACTGATATAATTTCAAATGTAGAGAAGTTTCAAAAATATTTCAATAGATTTGTAAGCGCACCTTATCCAGATTTGCATTATTTTAAAAGCAAGTTGTCTCATTTGCTTTATTTTCTAGAAGACAGATGATAGATAAACAGACAGGTAAGTCAATAATTTGGACACATTTTACATGTTTACTCCTAAATAGTTTATGGTAGATTTGCTAATAATCATATTGATACAGTATAATAATCATATTGATATATCATCTAATCTACAGTCCACATTAAAATAGAACCAAATTTCTCAATAATCTCCTTTATAGTTATTTTTTCATGTGATAATCTAATCCAGAAGTAAACATTGCATTGTCATTTTATTCTCCAACAATCTATAAACATTTCTCAACTTTGCTTTGACTTTCTGAACCTGATGTATTTGAAGAGTGCAAACTATTATTTTGTTGCATGCCCACAAATTTGAATTTCCTTTTGTTTCCTACTGATTAGATTCATGTTAGATATTTTTTGTAACAAAGAACACAATTGTGATTTTGTGCTCTTCTAACTGCACTTTATCAGGAAGTACACTATATAGGTTTGTCCCGGTTTTGGTGATCACATGGTTAAAGTGGTGCCTATCAGTTATCTGCACCATAAATGTGTACTTGTCTTTTTATAATGGAGAATCTCCTGAAGATATCTGAGTTCAAATTATCTTTTACTCATCAAAGTTACATGAGTATTTTCAACTTCTATTGATATTTTCTATCTTCCACACACATATTTAATATTATCAATCTTTCCTTATTTACTTATTTATATTTTTATTTATATCATACACATTTAAGGATTTTAATTTCATCCAGAGTTTATAATCCATTACACATTTTGACAACTAAATTGTTCCTGATATGGCCAGTGAGAATCTCTTGAAGTTGCCTCTTGTGTCCTTTTAATGTTTGCCTTATGCCTGAGACTGTATATTCTTTCTGGTGTTACAAGAAATTCCCAGTTTGTCTTGAATTTTTTCATACCTCAGTCCTTGTATCAGCCTTCTCTTCAAGGTGCTCTGCTGTGACATTGCTTTTTTGCCTTCACAGCGCAAAGATTATTTTTACCTATAATTTGATTATATATATATATACACACACACACACTCATCTAAATACATATATGTTTGTGTGTATTTATAATATATATTCTATATAGAGTAATATAAGTTGATGTATCAAATTCCAATTAAATAGCACAGTGTATATGCTAGCACTCCCTCTTTTATAATTTTATTATCTACTATAAAGAAAATTAACTCTGATTATTCATTATAGATTGATGTATTAGCTCAAGCTTAGAATACAAGAAAGTTGTTTCAGAGTTGTTTACTAATTAGAGTTCAATAGTTATTTGAATTACTTCTTTTGAGTAAAATTTTCATTTAGTAAATTGTAAAATCTCACTCATGAGTTAATACATTTTGAAAAAAATTAATAGGTCTATGCAATCTAAATCTATGTATAGATTTATCTATAAAAGTAGGGAACATTTTAATACCTCTAAAGCTACATCTTATTTCCTTTCTTTTAGAGAGGCAAAAGCAGGACTCTATTCTGATTTCTTTGCAACATAGATTAGCTTTGCTTGTTCTATAACCTTATTTCAATAATCATTCCTTACATATTCTTTTGTCTCTGGCATATTTTCCTCAACGTAATATCCATGAGATTTATCCATGTGGTTACATGTATCATTAGTTATTTTTTGAAAGGTGAATAGTGTTTTATTTTATAATACACAATCATTTCTTTATTCATTTTCATGTTAAAGGGCATTTGATTTGGTGCCAGGTTTTGACTGTTACAAATATGGCTGATATAATAATAGCTGTAACAGTTAATAGCTACATATGTATATATGTATACACAAATGTATACACACATATTTATATTCATATACAAATCTCATGTACTTTCTTTGTCATTTCTCCTCATTAGATACCTAAAAACAAAATTATTGTGTCCACAGAATATATTTTACATTGTAAGGAACTAATCAACCTGCTACAATGTTGTACTGTTTTATTAACACATCCTCAGCCATAATATATTTGTGTTTCAGTTATTTTACATTCTTACCATCATATGGTACAATTTTAATTCTGGATATTCAAGTTTGTAGTAGTAATGCACTTTAAATTGATCTTCTTCTTTATTGCTAATGCTGTTGAATATATTTTTCATGTAAAATGCTTTCTAAAACATTTTTCAGTTTTTTTTTTTTTTTTTAAGAGTTTTTGTTCTTTGCTGGTTGAGTTATAAACATTTCTTGTTTCTGGGGCAGGTGAAGTGGCTCACGCCTATAATCCTAGTGCTTTGAGAGGCCGAGGCAGGTGGATCACAGAGATGGAGACCATCCTGGACAACATGGTGAAACCCCGTCTCTACTAAAAATACAAAAATTAGCTGGGCCTGGTGGTGTGCGCCTGTAGTCCCAGCTACTCGGGAGTCTGAGACAGGAGAATCACTTGAACCCAGGAGGTGGAGGTTGCAGTGAGCAGAGATCATGCCACTGCACTCCAGCCTGGCTACAAAGTGAGATTCTGTCTCAAACAAACAAACAAACAAAAAAACTTCTTGTTGTTTCTGAATATAAGTCCTTTGTACATTTTATGTTTGATGATATTTTTCTTCTGATCTGTGAATTTACTATTTATTTCCTTAACAGTACCTATTGAGGAGAAATTGTTGATATCAGAAGTCTAATTTATCTAACTTTTTCATTGTGATCATTTTCTAATATGTTCTATGTAACATTCATAAGCAGTGAAGATATGGCCCATGTTTTTTTTTTACTGAATGTCCTATCATCTTTGTTTTTAAGTCAACCCATATCAGATTAATTTTTGTACATATTATGAATTAGAGGTTCAAGTTTACTTTTTTATCCATATGGATTTCCAGTTGTTTAAACATAATTTGTTGAAAAAAGACCTTTAGATTCAACATGAGTTAGTTTCATAATTATGCTTCCATCTGGTCAGTTTCTACTATATATATATTTTTTTTTTTTACTGAAAATATTAGCACTGATAAGCAGAGTACATCTTTGTTTAGCCACTGCAATTTTCCACCCAGAATTTATTTCATCCTTTCCTTACTCTAGTACTTCAGACTTTTAGATAAGACTGAGTCTTTGTATTCTTCCAAGTTGGGCTACAACTGGCCCAAATCAATTACTTTCAACACATATTGCCATCTTTCTCTTCTGCCACATATATTCTATGGTTATTTGCCCATAAAAGGAAATGCAACTTAACGTGTTTCAAATGTATTGAACTCAGAATATGTGTTAGATGAAAGAGGAAGAGAAACTTTCTCTCAGCCATTTGAATCTCAAGACAGGTAGTCACAGAGGCCATGTTAGCATCATGCTGAAATCTTCAGAGCACTTACAAGTAGAGATAAATCTTATCTTTGAAGACATTGTTGAGAAAATAATAGATTAACTTGCACCCAAAAATAATGCACCTATGCTCGCTTTTTCAATCATTGAAGCTAGATTTAGATGGATTTCTGACTTCTGCAAGTGAAAGCATTGTAAATGATAAAATATGTCTGTGTATCTTCTCTTCAGGTCCACCATCTACATTTCAGAGAAAAAAAGTTATTTATGAAAAGTGAATATACGCACTGATAATTTATGTGTATGTATCATTTAGGGTAAATTAGAATTGCAATAAAACCCATAGGAATGATGAAAGAGGTCTTTTTTTGAAAGAACATTTTATTTTGATAAAAGAAAAATATTCTTTTTTTTGCAAACATTTTTCTAGTAACATAGAAATGTATTTCAGGGAAGACTGAAACAAATCACAAAAAACATGTCTCTTATCAACTTCTTTATGTGTCCCTTTCCTTTCAGTTATTAAAATTGTATTTCTGAGATTGAATAACTCGGTTTATTTTTATATGAGTGTCTAGGCTTTGTTAAACTCTAAAAATTATGACTACATAAAAATATAATCTCTTTGCTATTATACTTTAGTTATAAATAAGGATAAGTTTCTAAAACCAGATGACATAATGAAAGAATAAATATATAACACTTTTTAATAATTCTTATTTTCATTATAATTTAATATCGCTGGTTGAATTTTCTTAGGACAGTATGACCTAGAAATATTGATTCAATTTCGTTGATGAAACAGTGGCAGAATATTACATTAGGTACATTGGAAATCAAATGCATTAACAGAAATTTTATTGAAGTAAAAATTACATTTGAAATGAGTATGACACTAAGTAAATACGTAACGATTGTTCAACTCATGGTAAAAGTAATCATGACATTAAAAATGACTCAAAATAGTTACTATTAGAGAAATTTTTACATTGATATCATAAGCTATATGTAAGAATAATATTGATAGAAGAATATAAATAAATACATATGACTGATAATACAATATTAACTTCAAATGTCTATTATACTGATGAATATTCTCCATGAAAAACTGTGAATTTTATTTTTTTGTATCTTTTTTAGCTAAATTATCCTGTAATGAGATATTGTATTTATCATGTTCCTTGGAGTAAAATGTATGTTGTTCAAAAACTTAATTGATTTGGAGTTTATGTAAAATAAAAGAAAACATCATGTAATTTTTAATATTGTGATCTAATTTTTATTAATGATTTTAATATTTAATTCATTTTGTAATTATCAATCTTTTCTATAAAATTGGAAGAACAAAGAAAATCACTTATAAGAGTGTTGTAAATATCATTCTCACTCATGTCAATTTCATTAAACACCACAATTAAAAGAATTTACATAAAAGTGTATTATCTGAGATTATATAAAATCTATAAAATATATATTAATATAATATATAATATGATATATAGTGCATTATATTTATATATAACATAACAATAATATATAACAAAATAATATAGTATATTATTGAGTATAGTATTTTATTATACTATTTTATATAGTATATTATTTTGTCATATATTATATATAACATACATAATCTTGGATAATACAATATTTCTTTTGATGTTAATTATTCAAATTGTGATGCTTAATAAACATGATATAAGAGTGAAAATGGTACTTAGAGCATTCTTATAAGCGATTTTATTTGTTCCTTCAATTTTATAGAAAGGATTATGCATATATATAAATATATACGTGTGTATGTGTATATATACATACTTTTTTTAGATGGAATCTCATTTTATTTCCCAGGCTGGAATGCAGTGGCATAGCAGCTCAATGAATCCTCCACCTCCTGGATTCAAACTATTCTCCTGCCCCAGCCTCCCAAGTAGCTGCGACTGCAGGAGTTCACTACGACGCTTAGCTAATTTTGGTTTTTTTAGTAGAGATGGGGTTTCACAATGTTGGACAGGCCATTTTCAAACTCTTGACCTAGTAACCTGCTCTCCTCGGCCTCCCAAAGTGCTGAGATTACAGGTGTGAGCCACTGCACCTGGCCAGATCCGAAAATATATGTTTTTTTCAAAAGTAAAAGTAAATTCCCAGTATTTTTTTTTTTCAAAGTTAAAAAGTCTATGTAAGTACAATTTTTCAAAGGTTGAGCTTTTGGCTTTTTTTGAGTTTAAGAGGAATGGATGATTTTATTGCCTCTATTTTCTCATAATAATAATGATACAACCTCACTACTGGTAATGTTCTCAGGGTTATTAATAATTAAAGTCAATACTATATACTAAATTAAATTAATAAACAGCCTAATATATTTGGCAATCCAAAATTTTGATATTTTCCAAAAACGTCAGTAAGTGGCATTTTTCTTTTCTTTTCTTTTCTGCTCAGATAAATGCTTCACATTTTTTAAGCCATATTAAACTGACACAAAATTGTATGCAAATAGACTATTAAGACTCACAGAAGTACCTTTAACACAGTGGAGAGCAAATGTTATGCGTAGAAATGCTAGAGATAGGAAAGAGCAAAGAGAAACTTTCTCAGTTATATTTCTGTTTCAGTTATATTTCTATATGGTAGAGAAATATGGTGATAGGGAAAAGGTTTATTTGATGTTGTTTGAAGAAAAATGATAACAGATAGAAGAAGAAACTGTAGTTCAGGAGAAAGGTAAGGAAAGGAAAAGGGTTATGAGCTTCATGTAGCACTTAAGAGAAGTAATCATTTCTTTCGATTTCTTTACATTCCTGAAGAGAGTATTGTGCATAAAACTTTACACTAGTATCTGAGCATCTATTTTTATAGCAAAGACATCTCCCAAGCAATCAGAACATTGATATTTTATTTAAAAAAGCAATGTATTTTAATGAAAGGCATTTCTTAATATGAGTGGGAAGTTTAACATAACTTTTATAACCTTGCTTTAAAGCTAGTGACAGAAATTTAGGCATACTTTTGAGGCCTGGCTAAAAAGTGGAAAAAGAATATGGATAATGCAGTAAGTAATAACTGATTGTAGTCATTAAACAGTATTTGTACTTTCAGAATATTATTCTCAGGAACAAATGTAGATTTGCAAAAACTCAAGTACAGAACTGAAGTGTTACGTCTCAGTCCATTGTGTATTTGAAAGTGAGATCCTCATCAAATAATAATAAAAATGCTAAGACTGACATGTAAACCAATATAAAACAAAGAAGAAAGGAGAAAAAGCTACTAATATCAGTGATCTAAGACTGGATCTCTATTTTAAATGGTGTGTCCCTCAAAGAGTCATTGTATATGTGTTTATTACGAGTGAGGAAAGTTAAGATCAGAGTTATTGATTGTACTTTGTACTTACTGTTTTTCTTTTTTGTTTCTAAGGATTGCTCACCAATGAGATAGAAACAGATGCCATAGAAACTTAAAGCAGCAAACATATTGTCAATTATAGAAAATATTATATAATAAAATTTAAGATTTTAACATCTTAACATTCTAAAATGTCATAAAGTTTTCAAAAACATTTTGTTATGAGCATCTTCAAACATAAAAGTAGAGAGGACCAAAAATCTGAACCATCATATATAAACCATCAAAAATAAACCATTATATATTTATATACATAACCTAGATTTAACAATTATTTATGTTTTTGTACATTGGTATTTTAAGTTTTTTTTCTTTTCACTGGAGTATTTTCAAGCAAATCCAAGATATCATAACATTTTATCTCTGAAAGTTTCACTATAAATCTCTGAAAAACAAAGATATTTTCCTGTATAACTACAATGTCATTTCATGTTGAAATATGTTTACGATAATTCTATATCACCTACATAGTAGCTATATTAAAATTTCTGTAATTGCCCCAAAAAAGTCCTTTTTAAAGTTTCTTTGTTTTGATAGTAATCTAAACAAGATATATTGACAGTAGTTGCGTATCTTAATTTACCCTTTATTTTCATTGTTTAAATTGCTACTTTTGCTTTAGTGTTAGTTTGAGTCCACATGATTATTTTCCTTTTGCTCATTTCCAATTTTTGTATAATTCAGGTACTATAAATCTGACCCTTTTAAAGCATATAATTTAGTGCTTATTAGTATATTCACAAAGATGTGCAACCAACAGCACTATCTAATTCTAGAACATTTTTATTATGCCCCTCGAAAATAAATGCATACCCACTACCATCTCTCCCCAATTTTCCTCTCCTCCTAACATCTGGAAACCACTAATGTATTCTCTGTCTCTATGGATGTGCTTAATCTGGAAATTTCATATGGAATTAGTATGAGGACTTTTGTGCTGGCATCTTTCATGTAGAATAATAGTTGCAAAGATTATCCACGTAGTAACATATATCAATACTTCCCATATTTATAGCTGAATAACATTTTTTTATATGGATACACAATATTTTCTTTTACCTAGTCATCAGTTAGTGGACGTTTGAGTTGTTTCTATTTTTTGCCTGTTAGGAATACTGCTGCTGTGAACATTGGCATTTAAGTTTATGTGTGGACATATATTTTCAATTCCCTTAAGAATATCTATAAAATTGCTGGGTCATATGGTAACTCTATGTTTAACATTTTAAAGAACTCAAAACATGTTTTTCAAACTGGCTACATCATTTGACATTCTCATTAGCAATATATGATGCTTTCAAATTCTCCTCACCGTTGCCAGCAAATTTTATCTTCCCCTTTTTTATAGCCATTTTAATGGATGTAAAGTATATGTCATGCTGACTTTAATTTGCATTTTCCTAATGACTCATGATGTTGTACATCTTTTCATGTAATATTGCCTGCTTGCATATCTTCTTTGGAGAAATGTGTATTTAAATCTATTTTTAAATTAGGGGTTATTATCCTTGCTTTATAGGTAAGAAAACTGAGGCACAGAATAATTACTGGATTGCCAAATTTTCATAACTGGTGAGTGGAATTGGTGAAACAGAGATCCCAGCTCAGGTAGGTGGGCTCTAGAGATCATGCACATATTCAATGTACAAAGATGTTGCATGACTTGCTTAGGGTGCAAAGTTTTACATACAGAAAATTGTAGGGATGGGTCTATGTTAAGGATCTGGCTTCAAAGTTCACATACCTCTTAACAGCCTGCCACTCTAGGTTACATAACAATATGTATTTGGAGATAAATTTTAGTATGTTATTTGCCTTTCTGTGGTCCAGGAGTAATTTTGTAATTTCTTGATGGCTCAGTTTTCTCACCTTTTAAATGAAAATAGTCATGCTATGGTCTGAACGTTTGTGTTTCCCCAAAATGTATATGTTGAAATCTTAACCTCCAAAGTGATGGTATTAAGTGACTGGACCTTTTTGAAGGCAATTAGTTCATAAAGGAGGAGCCCTCATGAATGAGAGTAGTTCCCTTATGAAGGAGACCCAAGAAAGCTTGTTCATCCCTTCTGCCGCCTATGAACCTGCCAACACCTTCATCTTGGAATTCCCGGCCACCAGAACTGTGAGAGAAAAATTTATCTTGTTTATAAGCCACCAAGTGTAAGGCATTTGTTTAGCAGACCAAGTGGACTGAGATCACAATCACTAAATCATTATAATTTTAAAGGATTTCATGTGTTACTGTAGTAAAGACTTAGTATACCATCTGTTATATAGAAAATATTTAGTAAATGTTGGCTGTTAGCTATTTTTAAGGTTTAATTAATATTTCAACATTTGTGTGTATTAAATCATAGTAATTTTTATTAAAACATGATGTATCTCTCTGTAATGGAAAATGTCATTGGAACTAGAGATTTGAGGCTTGCTCTGGGCTCTGAGAAGAGTATATGAAAGAGGCTCTTTTTTTTTTTTCTTTTTTTGTCTAAGGAAATGTGCACCTCTAAAAGACTATGTTTTTGGAGGACGATAAAACAGACAGTCCCCCCAAGGTTCTAGATTGGTAGAATTCAAATGCAAGGAGGGATCTGAGTGAGTTAAACAGGTAAGAGTGGCATGCTCAAAACAAGGAGGAGAAAGGAAAAGTAAGACCAGAGAAATTGCCTTATGAAGGGTGGGTAATCCTAGCTTCTTTGAGGCATCTGTGACATCTGACAAGGGTGGTGAAGGCAACGTTAAAGAAATCTAACTTGAACAGAAGAAGAGCTTCTTGAGATTTTGTAGCTTTCCAAGTAAGAAATTGTGTACAACGTGGGCAAAGATGTTGACCAAAATATGAACTAGGCATTGCCTATTAAGTTTTTTGTCTGTGCATTTTTTGAGGAATCAAGTAACATACTTCTATGAGCAGCTGCTTGTGATAACAATATTTACATTAAATACAAACATATCTCTGAAGCCAGCTATAATGGTTTAATTTGCTTAAACCCAAATAGCTTCATTTGCAAAATGATAGTAATAATGTTAACTCTGTGGATTGTTAACTGAGATAAATAGAATGCACAGTTTAAGGGACGTAGTAGGTGCTAAAAATTGATAGTATTATTGTTATGATAACAATTTATTTCTAAAAAGTAATCATCCCCAATGCCCACCACTTAATTTGCTGTATTAAAACCTGCTGCACCTGGACTGGATAGAGAACCCAGTCAGCTCTGGTCTATGAGGGCCAAGATGATAAATTAAGATGAAGCCAGTGAGTCCACTATGATGGCTTCTTGGGGCTCATCTTGAAGTGCTAAAGTGTATTCTGTTTTGTTGTGATCTTTATGGGATCATTTCTTTTGACACTCCAGTTATGTAAAGAAAATAATCGCATGAACAGAACCAGTGACCTTTCACTCTTTCTTCCTCCCTTTGATAAAGTCTCCTAGCAAAACAATGACAAATATCTGGCCTTTATCATCAGTAAACTATCAGATAATCTATTATACTTAATATCCTTAGCCCCAGAAACCATTGTTATTTGGTTTGGATTCCTCTGAACGAGATTAACATTATATCTCTGACATATGAAAATCTATGCTCCTTCACAGGGTTACTGGAGTTGAATTTGTTTTCATAGCTGGTTTTACTTGGAGGGGAATTAGCTATATCTTGAAGGTTCTACCACACATGTTGATCACTAAGGCAGTTGTATGGTAGGGGCTTCAAGCTGTTAATGAGAGGCATCAGGGGAAGTCTAAATTAGTAACTTAGGATTTATTTTTTCTTCTTTTCCATCATGGAGTTAAACAAGTAGATGTCAACATTTCTAGGACCAGGGATGTCTAGACTATGTGATGTTTGATAACTAATTTCTAATATTTATCTGCCAACAGGACCAATCTGTGAGATTAATAAAAACCCATATACGTACAGACCACTTCATAATTCACACTTTTGTTTTCCTATTCTTGGTCTCAATTTATTCCTATTAAAAATTCTGTGAGTTAGATGCTTAGATGATGCATTTAGAGGTCACCCTTTTCCAGATGAGGAAACAGAAGCCCATAGGCTATGTGGCTATGTCATTTGCCTGAGGTCACACAGTGACATAGAAAGTGGGTAGCTTGAATCTCAATCACCTAACGCTAAGATTTGCACATTTCCATCAGTGCATTGAAAGGAAAGCACAACCTGGTGGCCTTCCCTGCCACAGAGTTCCATAATCTTTCCCCTGAAAAGTCATATGTTGAAACCTAATCATCAGATGATAATATTAAGGTGTTGCCGTTGGGAGATGATTAGATTAGGAAGACTGCCCTTATGAATAAGATTAGTGCTCATATAAAAGAGGCCTGAAAGTGTGTGTTTGCCCCTTTTGCCATGTGAAAATGTATCAAAAAGGTACCATTTTTGAAACAGAATGTGAGCCCTCACCAGACACTAAATCTGCTGGCTGCTTGATCTCAGATTTCCCACTCTTCAGAACTCTGACCAACAAATTTCTGTTGTTTATAAATTACCCAGTATACAGTATTTTGTTATAGCATTCTGAACAGACATCACTTAGATTCCCTGCCACTTCTACAGCAGGGCCAATAATTCTCACCATCCTGCTATTTAGTGCTGTTTTCACTAAGGCACTACAAGTGTTAAGGAGTACCTGTGCTGCACCAGTAACTTTCTGGGTACTCAAAATGTTAAGATGAATTAAGACATATAAACTGCATTAAAATAACTTTTTCACTAGAGTTGCTCTATCCAATATGGCAGCCACTTGCCACATGTGGCTACATAAATTTAAATTATAGTTGTCTCTTGAACAAAATGGAGGGATTAAGGGTATCTCCCCCACCACACTACATAGTTAATAATTTAGGTGTGTAATTTTGGCTACCCAAAAACTGAACTACTAATAGCCTATTGCTGACAAGAAGCCTTACCAACAACAGAAATAGTTGAGTAACATATATTTTGAATGATATATGTTTTCTTACAATAAAATACGCAAGAGAAAAGAAAATGTTAAATAAATAATTAAATAAATAGACCTACTTTTCTTTTTATTGTTTAGTTGTAAAATAGCAGTTTCTTATAAAATGTATGTTTTGCAAATATTTTTTCCCATTCTGTCAGTCACTTTTTACTTTCTTGATACATTTTTTTAATTAGGAGAAAGTCAAATTTATTTTATTTATTTTGTAACTTATAGTTTTGTTGTAACCTAATTCAAAATCACAAGGATTTATTCTGCTGCTTTTAAGAATGTGATAGTTTTAACTTTTACATTTAGCTTCTATTCATTTTTAGGCAGTTTTTTTTTTATATGGTGTGAGGTAGGGATCCAACTTTATTTTTCAGTCTGTAGATAAACAGTTGTCTCAGTACAATTTGCAGATAGCCTATTGTATTAGTCTGTTTTCATGTTGCTGATAAAGACATACCTGAGACTGGGCAATTTACAAAATAAAGATATTTATTGAACTTACAGCACTACATGACCTCACAATCATGGCAGAGGGCAAGGAGGAGCAAATCACATCTTATATGGATGGTGACGGGCGAACAGGGAGCTTGTACAGGGAAACTCCTGCTTTTAAAAACCATCGGATCTCATGGGACTCATTCACTATCACAAGAACAGTGCAGGAAAGAACTGCCCCCATAATTCAATCACATGCCACCAGGTTCCTCCTACAACACATAGGAATTGTGGGATTTACCATTCAAGATAAGATTTAGG
The DNA here is from genome assembly GCF_000951035.1 of Colobus angolensis palliatus. NCBI lineage: Eukaryota > Metazoa > Chordata > Mammalia > Primates > Cercopithecidae > Colobus > Colobus angolensis. The sequence continues at coordinate 676,413 of NW_012115833.1, read as the reverse complement.
TGGGGGCACAGTGAAACCATAGCACATATTCTTTACTTCACTGAAATTTGTTGGTACCCTTGTCAAAAACCATTTGTCTGTAAGTGTAAAAGTTTATTTCTAACATTTTAATTCTGTTTCATTGATCTCTATATCTTATTATGCCAGTATTACATTGTATTAACTACCATAGTCCCCACAGTAAATTTTGCAGTTTGAACATTTGAGTCCTACAGGTTTTTCTTCTTTTTCAAGATTAAATACATTTTTCATCAAAATATTGCTTTAGGTGAGTCTCACAAGGTTTTTTGATTTTTATTTTCAATTTCCCTCATCTAAATGTATTTGTTAATTTCTTTTTTTTATTTTTATTTTTATTTTTTTCTTTCTTTTTTTTTTTTTTTTTTTTTTTTTTTCCTGAGACAGAGTCTCGCACTGTCATCCAGGCTAGAGTGCAGTAGCACTATCTTGCCTGACTGCAGCCTCTGCCTCCCAGGTTCAAGTGATCCTCCTGCCTTAGCTTCCTGAGTATCTGGGATTACAGGCACACACCACCATACTTGGCTAATTTTTATATTTTTAGTAGAAATGGGATTTCACCGTGTTGGTCAAACTGGTCTCAAACTCCTGACCTCAAGTGGTCCACCTCCTAGGCCTCTCAAAGTGCTGAGATTATAGACATGAGCCACCCTGCCCGGTCTCTTTTTAGATGTGTTGATTGAATATTTATATTTTAGAAATATGTTTAATTTCTATATATTTGTGAATTTTCCAAATCTTCAATTAAGTTTATTTAGTTGTAGTCAGAAAACATAATTAGTATCTTTTTAAAATCCATTAAATTTATTTAGATTTGTTTTATGATCCATGAAGATAATATATATTTTCATGTAAAATGTTCTATAGTTGTTGATTAGGTTTAGTTGATTTGTAGTTGTGTTCATTTATGTTCCTTTTTGGTCTTTCGTCTACCTCTTCAGTCCATTATTGAAAACAGAATATTGCATATTCCAAATAATGGAAACCAGACATTAATTTTTTTTAATGTTTCGGCATTACAAAGTCATTTTTGAGCAAAAATGGTTATAATGATAAAGAGATATGATTTTGGACCCATGCTTATCTGATAAATGTTAGGTCATAGTTTGAGACATAAGTACTGAAATTGAGGATAACAACTTATAGATATATTGAAAACAATTTAACAGAAAACTTTGATATCTGTTGACAATAATAAAACAATAGTTTTTATTTGATGTCCTTTTTTATTTTTATATTATTGTCTTTATTATATTTTTAAAAAGTGGTATTTTGGGCCATATTAAAAAAACAATTTTTCTTCTACATAGACAGTTAGAAAATAATTAATACAAGCATTCTCATCAGCAGAGTGTCTCCTGAATTTTTACATTTTAGAAAATATATCTTTATCTTTCTTTCTATTACCTCTGCCAATAGTCAAAAAACTCAATCTCTCTGTCACTATGAGTATGTGGGCGAGTTGATGGATACAGTGTAGGTGGAGTAAGTTTACTCCAGAAACTTTTTATTGCATGCATGCTTTTGTGTTTATCCCCACATCACATAGCCACATATAAAAAAAAATGTGTACCTAGGTTTTGATGGGTCAAAGACTGTGTGAGAGATGAAGAAACAGACATCATATTTGTGGACCTTAGTGGGTAATGAAATGTCAGAAGTTGCATGTTCCGTTTTTCTGCCAATTTCAATATGTCATTGGTTTATTAGGTTTTAGAATATGTTGTAGGCAAAGGAGGGCAGTCAGTGAAAATGGAACAATTAAACATTGAGGGCAGATAATGATGATTAAAGGAAATGAGACAGAAAAATTAGGAGTGGGGTGCATGGTTCATTCTTTAGCAGCAGAAAAAAAGCATATCCACTGAAAATTCTGTGATGGTACATGGAAAATATGTTCATGGGTCTATGAGTGTGTGTATGTTTGCATGTGATGTCTGTATGTTTCATCATATTTGTTACTTCTTGTGCTATATGAACTACATTATTGTCAAATACATTATTCTAATGATGTTGAGATGGGGGAATATAATTTAGTTTGTTCAGTAGCATTATTTTTTAAGCCCTTAGAGAAAAATTCAGACTACATAAAAACTACTCACTAGATGGGTGAAATGTTCATTCATGTGAAACCAATCAATTCCTTTGGAACATTTGTATTTTATGTACATGTGTTGTAATTCATGAAATTCTGCTTTTTTAATGGAAATTATTTGTTAAATATATATCAATAAAAATGCTATTGCAATAGTTATTTAATGTCTCATAACATTTATTCCTAAGACATGGCATACGACTTTAACATAAGGAGAAAAATACTTTAATTATCAATTTTGTTTAAATTCATAAACGTAACTATTTCTTATACTTTTATATTTCCTTTTTTAGATAAGATAAAACCTGAATTTCAATTTTATTATTTTCTAACTAATTTATTAGTAAAATAACTTACCAAAGTAATTATCATAAACATCCAAGGAACACATGTTATATACTTTGCCAAAATCTCTTTAAAGCAAAAAATATATTTTCTTAACATTTTTTCAAAATGTACTCTCCAGAAAGATTTATACAAAATCAAAAACATTATACTGATCTATTTTCTTATTTAATGTATCTGCATTTTTATTATTTGTCACCTAATATTATCATCAAAGTTAGATAGGTGATACATAGAAATATAATAGATAGATAGATAGATAGATAGATAGATAGATAGATAGATTTTTATGGTAATTTACTGAAAAGGTAGTCTAAAGTTTGGCATCTCAAGATTAAATGAGGCAATGAAAAATCTGGACCAAGTTTTTTTGAACATTTTTATTGATAATTTCTCTTCTGTTGTCATGATCGGAGCAGTTTATATCTCATATCGAACTGAGAGTAGAGGAGAATAATTTTTTAATCTTTCTATCATTGAAACCATATTATTATTGTGTCTTTCTAGCTTTTTCTTAGCAGAGTTCATTTAGGCTGCTATAACAAAATATCACAAATGAAGCGAATTATAAACAACAGAAATATATTTCTCACAATTCTCAAGGCTAGAAATTCCAAGAGGAAGTCACTGGCAGATTTAGTACCTAGTGACGGCTCTTTTTCTGATCTATAGATGACCTCTTTTCCTTGTATTGTCACATGGTGGGAGAGGTAAGGCTACTCTCTGAGATATCTTTCATAAGGCTGCTAATGAGCCTTCAAAATCGAATCACCTCCCAAAGGCCTCATCTTCTAATACCATCACTTTGGTAACTAGGTTTCCACATATAAATTTGGGAGGGACACAGACCACAGTGGCTACCAATTTGCTATCAACCATCAATATAACAACAGAAACAAACCATTAGAAACAAACAAACAAACAAACAAAACACTTACCTGTAGGTGATTGTGCCTTATGGAATAACTGTATTCAGGTATATTTTTCCCAGAAGTTCATAGCATCTCATCACTCATTACTAGTTCAGATGTAAACATTTATCTTCCTCTAATAAATCTCTACATTTGTGCAATTAAATCCAAAATGTTTACCCAATATTGTTCAGTATGTGATTATCAGACATAAAATTGTACAATTCATAAATACTACATAAGATGACATGTAACTCTTTTCATCTGTATCAGCAAAATATGATTAAATGTAAATACAGCATACATTTTTAATTCTCTAAAACCTTCCACTTAGAGAAAAGTTTTTATAAGAAAGAAGAGATCAAAAAAGGGTTATCAGGCATCGTACACAGTCCTGAAAATGTTAAAAATGAAGAGGAGCTATGTCAGAATATCCTATATTTTATCATGAGTTATTCATTCTATGTATCAGTGCTTTAGTTAATATTGTGCTTCTGCAACACTAACAGACTTCATAAATTTTAGGAGATAGGTAACTGAAAAAATGATCCAATGCCAATTTATTTCATCTTCTTTTAAACTGAGTTGAAATTTACATATTAATACATATCATTACCTATTTTAAAGTGAATATTTAGTACCGTTTTATACATTCGTAATGCTGTGTAACCATCATCTGTTGCTAATTATGTAACAATTTCTATCTCAAGATGGCTTTGTATATCATTGCCATCTTAACAATGTCATTCAATCCATGAACATGAGTTGTCTTTTTGTTTATTTATGTTTTCTTTAATTTCTTTGGGCAATATTTTGTTGCTTTCAGTGCACAAGTCTTTCACCTGCTTTGTTAAATTTAAATTTAGTAATTTTAGCTGTTTAAATACTGTTATAAATGGAATTGCTTTCTGAGTTCCTTTCCAGATTGTTTACTGCTGATGTTTAAAAGCATGAGTGATTTTGGTGTTTGCTGTTGTATCTTGCAACTCCGCTTCATTCATTTATTAGCTCTAGCAATTTTTGTATGAATCATTAGAGATTTTTCTATAGGATTATGTTATTTTTGTATAGAGGCTATTTCATTCAAGGTTCATTCATGTTGTAGCATGTATTAAAACTTCGTTCTTTTTATGACTTCTTCATGTTTTATTGCATATACATAAAAATTCACTTAACCATTCAGCTTTTGATGGACACTTCAGTTGTTTCTATCTTCTGACTATGGTAACTAATGCTGCAATGAACATTCACCTACAAGTATACCGTTTGGATTTACATATATATATACACATATATATAATTATTTTGAGACTGGGTCTTGCTCTGTCACCTAGGCTGGTGTGTAGTGTCATGTTCATGGCTCATTGCAGCCTTGATTTCCCAAGCTTACATGATTCTCTCACGTCAGCCTCCTCAGTAGCTGGGACGACAGGTGAGTACCACCAAGTCTGACTAACTTTTATTTTATTTTGTAGAGAAGGAGACGTGCCATGTTTCCCAGTCTGGTCTTGAGCTACTGTGCTCATGCAAGCCTCCTGACTCTGCCTCCCAAAGCTGGAATTACTAGTGTGAGCCACTGGACCTGGCCTATTTTTTTTTCTTTCTTTCAGGTATTGATCTATGTGTGAATTTGCTGAAACAAATGGTAATTCTATGTTTATCGTCTTAAACCTAACTGTTTTCCACTGTGGCTACTTCATTTTACATTCCCACCAGCAATAGGTGAGGTTTACAATTTTTTGCACACTCTCATCATTTGTTATATTCTATCTTGGAAAAAATATTCTAAAATTTCTAGTTAATGAACAGTGGTATTTCATCATGGCTTTGATGTGAGTTTTCCTGTTGACAAATGACACTGAGCATTTTTCATGTGTTTTTGGGAAGTAGGTAGCTTCTTTGGAGAAACAGTTAATTTCTCCTCCCCTTATTTGAGTTGTTTGGATTTTTTGTTGTTGTTGTTGTTAATTTGCACTAACTCTGTTCATATTCTGAAAAATTTAACCTTATCACACATATTGTTTGTAAATATTTTCTTTTATCCATTTTTTTGTTGTTGTTTCTCATGCCTCTGCTGTCATATCTAAAATGTAATTGCCTAAATCTAGGTCATGAAAATTTATCCATGTATGTCATATATTCTCTCCCAATGGTTTTATACTTTCAGCTCTTATATTTAGGTCGTTGATACATTTCATATTGACTTTTGTATATTGTGAGAAATATGGTTAAATCTTTATTCTTTTACATGTGAGAATTCAGCTGTCTAAACATTATTCATTGAATAGAATATTTTCCCCTATTAAGTTGTCTTGGGACTCATTAAAAAATAGTCAAGTTTGGACATATAAGTTTATTTTTGAATTCTGAATTCTCTCCCATTAGGTTTTATGTCTATCCTTATGTCAGCCTCATAATGTTCTGTTTTCAGAATACTTGTAGTAAGTTCTGAAACTGGGAAAACTGAGATCTCTAATGTTGCCTTTTTTACAACATTGTTTTTGTCCATTATAATTCCATATAAATTTGAGAGTCGGCTTTTCTATTTTTGCAAAAATAATAGTATTCGAATGTTGATAGGAATTATGTTAAATGTGTTGGTTGCTCTGGATTTCTTGCTATCATAGCAATATTTCAACTTCTAATTCATAAAATTGGGATACCTTGCATTTGTTTTGTTTCCTAATTCATTCTAGCAAAGTTTTGTAGTTTTTGTTTGTTTGTTTGTTTGTTTTCTGTTTGTTTGTTTGTTTGCTTTTGAGAAGATTCTCGCCCTGGTGCAGTGGCATGATCTTTGTTCAATGAAACCGCTACCTTCCAGATTCAAGAGATTCTCCTGCCTCAGCCTCCTGAGTAGCTGGGACTACAAGTGTATTCCACCATGGCGGGCTAATTTTGTATTTTTAGTAGAGATGGGGTTTAGCCATGTTGGTCAGGCTGGTCTCGAACTTCTGACCTTAGGTGATCCACCCGCCTCAGCCTTCCAAAGTGCTGAGATTACAGGGGTGACCCACCACCCCTGGCCAGGTTTTTTGTTTGTTTGTTTGTTTAAGTCTTACAAATCTTGTTGGCATTTAATGCTAGCTGTTTTAATGCTTTTGATTGCTTTTGTAAATAGAATTGTTTGCTGAATTTACTTTTCAATTACATTCTTTGTGGACATGTTCAAATGCAAACAATTTTTGCATGTTAATATCATACTCTGCCATATTGATGAATTGGTTTTATCAGCTCTGGCATCTTTTTTGTGGATTCTGTGGAATATCCTATATATAAGAGCTAGTCATCTGTGAATATAGTTTTACATTTCCTTTTGCAGTTTGTATAGCTATTTTTTGAATACATAAATGGTTCTGGTTATAATTTCCAACACGAGATTGATTAGCAAAGTTGTAAGAGTTTATCTTTGTCTTTTTCTTATATTTAGGAAGAAGCTATCAGCCCTTGACCATTGAATATGATGTTAGCTCTGCTTTTTAGTAAAAGGCCTTCATTATGTTGAAGAAGTTCTCTTCTATTTCTAGTTTTCTAAGTATTTTTATCATGGAAGAATGTTGGATATTGTCAGATGCCTATTCTGCTTCAATTCAGATTTTCATGGGTGTTTTAAAATATTTTTTTACTAATGAGATGCATCACAGTGATTATTTTCTTATGTTGAACTGCCCACACATTCCTGGGCTAAATTCTACTTTCTGTATACTTTCAAAAGATATTCTGTTAGGTTTATTTTGTCATGTTTTATTTAGATTTTAAAAATTTATTTTCATAAGGGATATTGGTCTGTAATTTTATCTTGTGATTTAGTTTTCTGGCTTTGGAATCAGGGTAATGCTGACATCATAAAATGAGTTGGAAAGCGGTCCATTTTTATAGATCTTTTGAAGATTCTGAGAGGTATTGTTAATTTATTTTTAAATGTTTGGTAGCATTTAAAGTGAAGCCATCTGTCCCTGGACATTTTGTTTGTTTGGATGTGTACAATTGCAGATTCAACTGCTTTACTTTTAATAAGGTGTTGAGTTTTTTTATTTTTTCTTGATTCCGATAAGTAACAATTGTGTTTCTAAATTTATCAAATTGATTTCAGTTATTTAATTTGTTGACATATAATTGTTTATAGTACTTTTATAATCCTCTTTGTAAGTTTAGAGGTAATGTCTCTACTTTCATGTCTGCTTTTAGTTATTTCTTTTTTCTATTTTCTTAATATTTAGCTAAAGTTTTGTCAATTTTATTAATCTTTTTAAAGAACAAATCTTAGTTGTATTAATTCTCCCAAACTTATTTTTTAAAAATAATCTATTTCTTTTCTCTTTTCTTTGATCCTTATTATTTTATTTTATTTCTCAGCTTTGATTTCAGTTTGCTATACATTTTCTAGTTCTACAAAGTGTAAAATTATGTTATAGATTTTAGATTTTTTTTCTAATGTAGGCATTGACAGCTCTAAATTTCTCATTGAACATTGCTTTCACTGCATCCCATAAGTTTTGGTATGCTATATTTTTGTCTTTATGTATTTTCTACTTAGTTTTATAAATGTTTTTACCCATTGATTATTTAATAGTATGTGGTTTACACAACATTTGTGCATTTTCGTGTTTTCCTTTTGTTTTTAACTTCTAGATTTCTTCCATTGTGGTCTGAAATTATACTTAGTAAAATATCAATTTTTAAATTTGTTGACTTTTTTTTTTTTTTTTTTTTTTTTTTTTTTTTTTTTTTTT
>NW_012115833.1:653988-668159 GCF_000951035.1 Colobus angolensis palliatus | reverse complement strand
TGATCCACCCGTCTCGGCCTCCCAAAGTGCTGGGATTACAGGCTTGAGCCACCGCGCCCGGCCTTGTTGACAACTTTTATTGCAACTTAATATCTGGCCTATCTGGCTGTAATTCCAAATGCATTTTAAAAATGTGTCTTCTTCTGTTGTTGGCTAAAGTGTTTTATATGTTATTGTTAGGTCTAGTTTATCTACAATAGTTTTCAAGCTCTCAATTTTGCCTTATTTATTTTCCATCTAGATGTCTATCCATTAATGAAAGACATATGGTACCATTTTTAACTACGATTATATACGTGCCTATTTCTCCCTTCAATTCTGTCAATATTTGCTTAGTATATTTTGGGCTGTGTTGCTTAGTGCATATATATCAATGCTTTCTTATTAACATTTAGTAACCTAATTGTTAATAGGTGCTACCCTGTTTCCTATAAGTATCTGATTACTTTCTATAGTTCCAAAAATTGATTTGGTTATTTTATGCCATGTGAAAAGTTGCTTCAATGTAGGAAACGAATCTTGGAGCTGCCTTATTCATCATCTCTGTGACATTAATGAACCCATACAATTTTTAAATTACCTATTGTAATACATCTAAAATGTAATTCAGTAAGATTTGTCTAAATAAAATTGTGCTAAAGCAAAAAGATTCTGATATAGAATGGTAGTGGGAACTTTGCTATAGCTATCTACTTCATAGCTTCCAAATTTCTCAATCCTTCATGTCTCCAAAATGTACATAGATACTTTCAGAATAAAATGAATTCCATTTTTGATGAATAAAAACCATAAATACAAGTCCATCTCTTTATTTATTTATTATGCTCAAATAAAAATTCAATGTATTACATGGAAGTAACAAAGAGTTGATAAATGCCTCTATGGTCCCTAATAGAATGTAGAATTCTCTAAAAGCCTGTTACCAGAAAGTCATATTCCAAAGAGCCATAAAATCCTCAATTCCTGCCTGTGTTGATGTACACAAAATGAAATGAGTTATTATTGAATCTAATTGTTTCTGAAGTTTAGAGAGAAAAAAATTCTTCTCCAAGTTAAACAAAGTTAAGATAATATATGACATCATTCAACAGCACATAATATTCTAAAAATAATCTGATAATAAAATCTCAAGGTGCAAAACAAACATAAGCAAAAAGGAAAGCACACATATGAAATAATAAAGAAGAAAAAGATTGATGACTGTAAATTATACCACTAAAATAATTTCCTTTATTTAGTATAATTTTGTTTTGTATGTAACAGTAGGGGAATTTAAAAGGATGGTGTATTTACCACTAAAAGAAAAATACAGATTGAGTTGTCATAAACGTAACTACTTTTAACTCAATGTGATTACATTACTTTTTGTTTTAACTACTCTCAGTAAAATACACTTTCTGTGAGCTCAAATTATGAAATAAAGAATGTTTGCCTGTTTTGAAAGCATGAATGATAGCCTTATATATATTATGTCTAGAAGCACTAAACCTAATTTATTTTAATTTAACAGAACTGGATGAAATGATTATAAAAATTAAACATATGAAGTAACATTTCTTTAAATATGCCAACTGTTTCAGACCTTTGTTCCCTCTAGCATATTTTCCCTCTGACCTTTCCCTTCATTGTGTTAATTGCTCCTTAGTTTTAAAAGTCAAATAATTTTTTTCTGAGAAGACCTTTTTGACTTTTATCTCTTTATATAGAAGTTTCTCCTATTTGCTCCTATATATATTAAACACACCATTATGTGATGTTTTGCTTCATTGTTAATATGATTTTTGGTTTCTTCATTAAATTAGAGGAGAATGGCTACATGACACTTAATTTAATAGTTCATTTAGCTATTATGAATTCTCAATGAATATATTTTAAATAAATTAATCTAAGTAATGAAATATATTTAGCACCTATTTTACTTCTAATATAAGTGGTTAATTTGCCATTAAGTAGTCTATTTACTATCATATTTCAATTTACATTCTAAAATTATATTATTGTCTATGTTATTCTAATATGGTTTATAATTATTCATCATAGGAACAGTGGCATGTCCTGCTTGGTACCAAAGATTGTGCTTTGACAGCCGGAATTAGTGAGAAAATGTTCCTAAGGCCAGACTTCACTTCAACATCTTTTTAATCATTATGACCAGCTGTTTTACAAACATAATTATAACATTAGATCCAAAGGGCTTAGAACATAATAGGATGCAGAATAAAATTCTGCTTATTAGTAGGTCATTGAAAACAGAAAGGTCAACAGGTTTGGATTAATAAACCTCTTAATTCTTAGGAATTAAGATCCTGGTGATAGAAAACACTGATATCAAATAGATTTTACAAATGTCATCATATTAAGGCATTAGAAATCGCCAATATAGTTAGGTTTATAGTAGAATCCACTTTGTACTATTTCTTTTCTGATCAATACCTTAGAAAGAATAACATCCTGTATTTACGTTAACTCTCGACTTACAAAACATTTTGGTATGCATTAATTCATCTTTATGGTATCCCTATGAATGAGCAGAGACAGTCATTATAATTCCCAGTTTATGAAGTGAAGACTAATCCTCATATGTAGTAAATGTGATGTGCATGAGAAAACACACTAAGATGAAAAACTAACTTGCTCCTTCAACTCTTCTTTTCCCTTTACATATAGTACTCTGTCTGGCAGAATTTGTCACAGTGCTTAATACATGTAACCAGAAGTTTTCATTATGGAATGTGAGATAAAGCAGGTGATTTTATTTATCACATTGATTCTATTTTTAATGTGTCAAATTCTCACATTTGAAAATGTTTTTTAAAAATTTAATATATAATAAAATTAAAAGTTCTCTACGTATGTGAATTAAAAAGAAAGATAAATTTTATGTAATATTTCTGGAACTCTTTCTTGCAGAGCACAATTTTAAAGAAGTTGATTGAATAAAAATTGTGTTTACCAATTGTTTTTCTCAAAGAGTATAAGATTTATAACTTCTTCACATCAGCAAAACAGCAGTATACTTTAACAAATCTATCATAATTCCTATTTTAAAAGTTAATGTAAGGGAAAATGGACTACAAAAATTGCATCTGATATCTTCAAATATCTTATAGTTAGGTTTTAAAACATGTGAGATGATGAATGTATTTGGAATAATTTTCCTGTTCATGTCAATATGCTTTAAAAAAAAAAGATGAGAGATAAGACTACTTATCTGGACAGAAGCAATATAATATAAACTATTATACTCACATCTAAGAATCTGCTTTGAAGTATTATTTTATGTAAATTGTATTTATTGACTATCTCATGAAATCTCAGTTACAAATGAAAATGAAAGTGGTATGATGAAAGATATAGTCTATACTTGGCTATTAATCAACAGAAACAAATGCACATTTTATATAAATGAGCCCTATTGAACCTTGTCTCTATACAAGTGAATCTGTGAAAAATATTATTTTCAAATTATTATGTACTATAGTATCAAAGATAGAAAGATAAGCATAGTTTACTATAATCATAAATCAGAGATGAAGATCAAAGAAACATGAAATAGCTGGGAAATAAAGTATCGAAGGTTTTGAAAATGATATTAATACAATATTTTGACAACAAATGGTAATGTTTAATACTAGATGTTCTGTCATTTGTATTCATGAGCTAAGATATTTTCGCTTAACCATGTCACTATTGAAATGCAAACATTGATATTAAATCATATGACTTAATCTCATGGTTTTTAATCCCATTTTTGATAAAATAACTCTACTAACTCATAAACACATTGAAAGAAACGTAATTCCAGTATGCAAATGCTACATATAGATTTCTTATGTTGACTGGCATTTTTTATGGCTTAAGATATTAATTGTCTATAGTGCATTTGTATGTTCATTTATTTCATGTTTAACTAAACACTGTATATATAATATTCAAGACAAATTATTTTATATTAGTCATATTTAAAAATTAGGATAATACTGTTTTCAAGAATCCTCACATGGTTTTGAAAAAATAGTAGTGTTAAAGATAATTGAATTAATTAATCTACTACTATGAGCCACGCACTTGCCTAGAAACATTACATATTTTATTTGATATTTTTATCAGTCTTTTGAAATATATATTGCTATTCTTTATCTTATGTAATCAAAGAGAGATCTAAGGAATAAAACAACCTGCTCAGAAGTAAATGGTGATTCAGATAAAATAATACAAACATATTAAACTAATTGCAGAGGTTAATTCTTACAAACTACTCAACAAAATGCAAGCATTTTAAACATTTAAAACATCTAATTATTCATTCATTCAACATATTTAGCTATTATAAGTTATCAATGAATAGTCAAATAAATAAATATAACATTAATGTTCTTAGAATTTAAGTAAATAACAATTTACTGATCAAAAGAAATTATTTGAAAATAACATTTTTTAAATTTTATACAAATTACATGCCTTCAAAAGCTTTATGATTTAAATTGTCCACTAACTTAAATTGACCTTTTAAACATTTGACCAAAAAGTAAATTTCACTTTATTCTAATTTATATGCATTTGCTAATTAAAATTAGCAAATGATAGTGTTCTTTTATCAGCCTTTTGAAATATATATGCTATTCTTCCTATCCTATGCTAAGTTATAGGAAGAAAAGACAGAACAAGATGACCAAATAGAAGCTTCCATCAATCCTTCTTCTTTCAGAAAGACCAAATTGATTAAAGCCATAATAAAAAGTTTTCCTGCAAAGTAAAGCCAGGGATCCAATTGCTTCACTGCTAAATGTTACCAGATATTTAAAGAACGGAAACCAATCCTACTCAAAACTATTCTGAAAAACAGAGGAGGAGGGAATACTTCCAAACTTATTCTATGAAGCCACTATTACCCTGATACCAAAACCAAAGACACATCAAGACAGGAAAACTACAGGCCAATGTCCTTGATGAACATTGATGCAAAAGTATCTAACAAAACACTAGCAACTACGATTCAAAAACACAATAAAAAGATCATTCATCTTGACCAAGTAGGATTTATTCCACAGATGCAAAGATGGCTCACAAATTCAAATCAATGTGATACATAATATCAACAGAATGAAGGACTAAAACCATGTCATCATTTCAATTGGTGCTGAAAAAGCATTTGATAAAATTTAACAAAACTTCATAATAAAAGTCCTCAAGAAAACGAATAGAGAAGGAACATAACACAATAAAAACCATATACAACAGACCCACACGTAGTATCATGTTGAAAGGGGAAAACTGAAAGCCTTTCCTCTAAGACCTGGAACATGGCAAGAATGTCCACTTAAGCCACTGTTATTCAACATAGTAATGGAAGTTCTAGCTAAAGCAATCAGACAAGAGAAAGAAATAAATGGCATTCAAACTGGAAAAGGAGAAGTCAAGCTATCCTTATATTTGGGAAAATCTAAGCATGCCATCAAAACACTATTAGAACTGATTAACATTCAGTAAAGCTGCAGGATGAAAAATCAATGTACCAAAATGAATAACATTTCTATATGCCAACAGCAAACAATCTGAAAAATAAATAAAATTGTTTTAATTTATAATAGCTGCAAATGAACTAAAATACTAGGAATAAACTTAAACAATGAAGTGAAAGATCTCTACAATGAGAACTATAAAACATTGAGACAAAAAATTGAAGAGGACAAAAACTTGGAAAGATACTCCATATTCATGAATTGGAAGAATCAGTGTTGTTAATATGTTCATTCTACCGAAAGCAGTCTGCAGATTCAATGCAATCCCTGTAAAAACACTAACAACATTCTTCATAGTAATATAAAAAGTCTTAAAATTTATACAGAAGCACAAAAGATCAAGAATAGCCAAATCAATCCTAAACAAAAAGAACAAAACTGTAGACATCACATTACCTGATTTCAAGTTAAACTACAGAGCTATAATAACGAAAACATCATGGTATTGGCCTAAAAAGAGACAAATAGACCATTGAAACAGAATTGAGAACCCAGAAATAAATCTATAAATCTACAGTAAACTAATTTTCAGTGAAGATGCCATGAACATACGTTGGGGAAAGGGCAGTCTCTTCAATTAATCTTGCTGGGAAAACTGTATATCCATATGTAAAAGGATGAAAATAGACTGTGTCTCGCCTTATTCGAAAATCTAATTCAATGGATTGAATACTTACATTTAAGACCTCAAACTATGAATCTACTAAAATAAAAGTGGGGAAACTCTCCAGAACCTTGGACTGGGCAAAGTTTTCTTGAGTAATACCTCACAAGCACAGGCAACCAAAGCAAATATAGACAAATAGGATCACATCAAGTTAAAAAGCTTCTGCACACCAAAGGAAACAACAACAAAGTAAACACCGAATGGAAAGAAATATTTGCAAAGTACCCATCTGACTAGGGATTAATCGCCAGAATACATAGGAAGCTTCAAAAACTCAGTATGTAAAAATATAATAATTTATAATTATTTAAATTGGCAAAAGATATGAACAGGTATTTCTCAAAGAAGCATACAAATGGCAAAGATGTATGTGAAAAGGTGCTGAATATCATTAATCATTAGAGAAATGCAAATCAAAACCACAACGAGATATCATCTCATCCCGGTTAAATTGGTTTTATCCAAAAGACAGGCCATAACAAATGTGGGTGAGGACGTGGAAAATGAGAATCATCATACATTGTTGGTGGGAATGTAAACTAGCACAATAAGTATGGAGAACAATTTGGAGATTCCTCAAAAACTAAAAACAGAACTATCACATGATCCAGCAATCTCACTGGTGGGTAATATACCCAAAAGAAAGAGAATCAGTATACCAAAGAGATATCTGCACTTCCATGTTTATTGCAGCACTGTTCACAGTAGCTGATTTGGAAGCAATGTAAATGTCCATCAATAGACATATGGATAAAGAACATATGGTGCACTTGCCTGATGAATACTATCTACCCATAAAAAAGAGATTCTGTCATTTGAAACCACATGGATAGAACTGGAGGTCATTATGTTAAGTGAAATAAGCTAGGCACAGGAAGACAATTTTGCATGTTGTCACTTATGTGTGAATCTAAAAATTAAAACAATTAAACTCATGTAGATAAAGAGTAGAATGATGGTTACCAGAGGCTGGGAAGGGTAATTGGTGAAGGTGGGAAGAATGGTTAACAGGTACAAAATTATAATTAGATAGAATGACTAAGATCTAGTGTTTGATAGCAAAATAGAGTATCTATGGTCAATAATAATTTATTGTACATTTAAAAATAACTAGAAGTATAGATTGTAACACAAAGGATAAATGCTGGAGGTGCTGTATTCCCCATTTACCCTGATTTGATTATTATACATTATATGCCTGTATCAAATAAATTCATGTAACCCATAAACATATATACCTACTGTGTATCCATGCAAATTTTTTGAAAGTGCAAATTCGTAGTATAATTTTTATTTTAATTATTGGAAAATAAAATACCTTGGCTCAGCAAGCAATTTGCTTATGTTTTCTTACAATATTACTTTCTAGATTGGATTCTTCATTTCAAATTCTTCCTATGTCAAATATCATATGCCATCTATCAGTCATGATATGTGAAATTACAGAGATCACAGAAAGTTGGGCTATGTTGACAATTTTTTTCTGTTTAAATGTGCATTTTATTTTCATAGGGAATTATTTCCTATTTTTTTAGCATTCTCTTTTGGAAGACAATTTATCATGTTTGATCTACATTGCTCATTATTTTAAAATTTTGCTGGTATTGTTTTGACACCTAATGTAACAATCTTAAAAAAACTAAAAATGGTTTCACTGTATCTCATATTCTAATTTAATATATTGTCATATTTCATCTTGTATCTAGGAGTTTTCACTAGTGGCTTTAAATAGAGCAGATGTGAAAATGAAAACATTTAAAAATTCATTTATACTTTATTATTGTAAAAATATTATTTTGAGTTTAAAGTCATGTATATCCCAACTCTAATTAAGTATATTTCTAATAATTTACAATGTATTGTTACTCTTAAAATATTAGGGTGAATTTAATAGAGAGTACATTATCATCAGGGACCTAATTAATTATATATGAAGAGAAAGTTACAGAATCAATACAAGTGCATTGTTCGTAAATGAAACCTTAATTTTTGTACTCTAGTACAAAGCAGGAGAATTGGAATTTACTCTGTATAAGAAATCTATCATTCCTGCCTTCATAATTTAGTTTTGAGAACTTTTTATCACTGAATTCCATGTATGCTCTTTTGATTAAATAAGCAGCAACTTCTGACATGTGCTCCATGTTTTTTTGACTTTTAAAAATTAAGGCATCATTGCATACAGTGAAATATACACGTGTTCAGCATTTATTTTTATAATTTTGGCAAATGTGTATATTCCT
The DNA here is from genome assembly GCF_000951035.1 of Colobus angolensis palliatus. Classification (NCBI taxonomy): domain Eukaryota; kingdom Metazoa; phylum Chordata; class Mammalia; order Primates; family Cercopithecidae; genus Colobus; species Colobus angolensis. The sequence continues at coordinate 659,727 of NW_012115833.1, read as the reverse complement.
GTAATCCATAATCCTATAATAATACAAGACATTCATCTGTACAGAAAATCAATTCTCCTATGCTCTATTACAACAGAGTTTCAATTAGAGCTTCAATAGTGAAAATACAAATAGAAACACTGTTATATAATAGGTTTAACAAAACTATATAACATTAATTCTCTAAAACATTGTATTTCTTCTCTTATGAATTGTCTGTGGCTTCATGAATAATGTAAAATCTAGAAATGAAAACAACACTCCGTGAAACTTATTTTACTTTTAATATGTCCTGATTAATGGGAGGTATGTACCCACATATTTATCTTCTTTGAAAATGTACTTGGATGTTGTAAAAATCATTCAAATTTAAAAAATATTTTTCATGCTGTGCCGTAGAGTCTTTTAAAACTAGTGTTTAAAAAATTGTTTAAATGTTTTGATCTCACAATTGCTCCTCATACTGAGCATTCTTATTAGTTCTGATGATTAAATCTTTTTCTTTGCTTTTTTGTTTTTCTTACATGATCATATTTTAAGCAAGTAAAGCTTAAAACTTTTACTAACAAAAATAAAAATTTTATATGAAAAACTAATAGAATAATTGCCCAAACATATAGCATTAGAATTTTGTCTAATTTGCTAACTACTTTTATTGTTATCCTCCTACCCCTCAGAAAATATGTTTATATTTTCCGAATTTTGATGGATTCTATGCAGTTTAAAATGATGATATTTTTAATTCAACAGCAGTATATCTGAGAAACAACATTAAATTTTACTATTTGACTTTTAATATTTATCACTTATTAATGTAGACTGCGTTCAACAACTGCATGCTCGAGATTCTCCCCAGATGAAATGTTGTTTCATAAATTCCGGCCATTACAAATATTATAATAATTATAAATAAAATGCTTTACACACATCTACAGAACTTTCTGAGTCATAAAACAATTATATCAAATACAAGTATAATAGAGTAGTACTAAATAGAAATACAAAAATATTACCATCAGTCACTTGAAGTTTAAATATTCATCAATTTTATATTTAACTAATAATTTATTTAAACAATTAATTGGGGTTAGATTTAATTATTAACATTATATTTGTTTGGCCAAATAAATATTTACTACATTGTTCTTTCATCTTTTTCTAGAACATTGCATTCCTTAGTTGGCAAGCAAAAATACAAGCATCTCAATTTTTCTGACCCCATATCCTCCTTATTCTGTCTCAGACATTGAATATCAGTTTTTGAGCAAGAGACAAAACCACAAATCAAGCTAACATATTGTAGTGTTTTTCTTTCTTTTTTCGAGAAGGTCAGAGTACCATTTATATTCTCACTTACGGAACAAGAAAGCTATGTAACGTGCGAAGTAGAGAGTTAACAGTGCCGCTCTCTCTCTTTGGGGCATTATTTGCTCATAATTGAAATCAATTTAGGATCAGTCAACACGCTTTATTGATTGAAAGACCATGAATGGAGCAGTGTGTTAGATATTCATTTTCTATTCATTCTGTCACTCCTCAAGCTTTCAACGCTTACTATGCATCAACTGTATTCTAATGTCTGAGCTTATCCCCGTTATCTATCTTTAAGAAACTTGCAGTGAAGTGTGGGAATATTGTCACTTCAATGCAATCTGTGCTACATTACAGGTACAGAGACATGCAGCGGAGCAGCACATGGAGAACTCAGTCAAACTGAACCAGGAAAATCTTAGAAAAATAATTACTGGTTAAATATTAAAGATTGACTTGGAGTTCATCAATGGTAGAAAAGGAAAAGGACATTATCTCTGCTTCTGTGCTTTTTAAAGAGGTGAAGAAACTCCAATATCTCATTTCTGAAAACTAATCTAATAAATGACATGCTGAAAGGTGATAAATTATCTATTTTATTAAAGTTTCCCTGTGAACCACATGTCATACTCTTTTTGGAATTAGAAATATTACACAATTGTACTGGTTATCATCAGCTATTGTCAGATATGTCTCTATTCTGATGAAGTACTAAAGAATTTTCCTTCATTTTTTTTCCCTAGATCCATACCTGTAAAACACATTAAGGGATCAAGTGAAAAAATAGAAATACAGATTAACATTATCAAATATCAAAGTTATCATCTGCCAATGTTTCACATGAAATCTTAGTAGGATTCTATAACTTGTACTATGTTCGTGTTTTGGAGAAAATCTCTTGCAGTCCTCTATTTTGATAAATATTCTTTTTTGTGTAATTTCATATTACTTTCCCTGCATTCCAACTTTTTTTCATAAACATGGGCGCTCCTCATATTCTGTTGTTTATTTTCACTCCCATTTCTGCACTCCATCATGTATTGTATTTCATTCAAACACACATTCAATCATTTTATTGCCATTATACTATTTTGTTCATTTTGAAATGGTTTCAACTCTACAAAACAGTTGCAATTACCATATATAGAACACTTACAACTCTTCTATCCCAAACACCACAACTGTTAACATATTATCCTCGTTCTCTCCTTTCCATCTCTCTCTCCTCCCTTCACAGTATACAGAGTTATGCAAGATACACTAACACACATACACATATGTGTATAACTTCCTACAGTATAATAGCTTTTTTACATGTTCTAAAAACATATTGAAGCAGAAGATACAAAGAAAAACAAGTTTTCTTGTACTAGGCTGACTCACTCCAAGGCCCAGCGATAGGCAGGGCTCTGGCAGGACTTTCCTAGCACTATCTGCAGAGCCAGAGCCCTTAAGGGATGGGCTCCAGAGCCTCTCCCTCCCATCTCGGAGCAAGGATGAGAAAAACAAGTTTTCTCCTCTTTCAACTTCCCCCTTCCGCCTTACCATTCTCATAACTATTTTTGCAAGTTTCGTAAGTTCCTGTTTTTCCCCTTCTGGGTGGCACAGCGAGGTCACAAGATATGTTTAGGTTGCAAAATCTGTCACTGTTTAACAAACTGCCTTTGTTCTGCTTCGGTAAACGTGCTTGCCTGCCCTGCCAGGTTGAGCGCCATCAAGCTGTCCAACTCCCTTTCGAATGCATGTATCAAAGTCAAGCCCTGGCTTTGGGGCTTAGCCTTTGGATGTTAATCTGCTGGACCGGTGTGCACCTAAATAAATTCTCTTGTCCCACCCATTGGTCTCTCCTGTCCCTTGATTCTTGCAACAACATCAATGAAAAAAGCAGAATGAAAAATTCCTGCCCCACAAGAGTGATATTATGACTAAAGAAAAATAAGCCTGTAATCTACTTTATTTAACATGTCAGATCTTTTTAAGTTTAAAAAAAAAAAAAGGTAAATATAAGTGGAATTGATGGATATACGACAGGTTTCCAAGATTGAGTGGTATTTTTAAATGATTTTTTTAAACAGCTTTGTTGAGATGCAATTCACAATACCATAAAATTGACTTATTTAAAATATAAGACTGTTTTCTAGTATATTCTCAGAGTTGTAAAATATCACCAAATCAATTTTAGAACATTGCCTCACACAACAGAGACTGCATACTCCAGCAGTCACTCCTCGTTTCGCTCCAAGCACACCCCAGCTTTATGTGACAGTCATCTATTTTCTGTATTCGTTTGTAATTCCACACATTTCATATAAACAAATTCATGCAATATGTGGTCTTTTGTGGCTTCTTTTATGTAGCGGTATGTTTTAAAAGTTCATCTGTATTTTATCATGTACCAGTAACCCATTCCATTTTGTTGATGAATATGCCGTTGTGGATTTACTGTATTTTATTTGTTAAATTGCTGGTTAACAGACATTTGCTTTATTTCCAATTTTTCTCTACCTATAAATCTGCTATAAACATTGTTGTACATGCAAGTTTTAGTGTGATCATACATTTTTATTTCTCTTGGATATATACACAGGAGCGGAATGGCTAGGTCATATGATAGCTTTACTTTTTTGAGGGACTGCCAAATATTTTCAAAAATGGTTGTGCCATTTTATATTCCCAAGTACAATCTATAAGCATTTCAATTTCTCCACATTCTTTCCAAGCCTTAATACCTTCTGTCCTTTTTCATTTTGCACATCCTAGTTTATGTGAAGTAGTATCTCATTTTGATTTTGAGTTACATTTTCGTGATGGCTGAGGAGATGGGGCATCATTTTAGGTTCCTATCACCAATTTGCAAACATCATATGGAAAATGTGTATTCCGATATTTTCACTTTTAAAAAATTAGAATGTCTTTTCATCATAGAATTCTAAATAATCCTTTATGTCCTGGTTACAAGTCCCGTATATAAATATAATTTGCAAATATTATTTCCCATTCTGTGATTTGCTTTTCATCTTCTTAACGGTATAAAAATTAGAACGTCTTTTCATCACAGAATTGTAAATAATCTTGTATGTCCTGATTACAAGTCCCTTACATAAATATAATTTGCAAATATTATTTCCCATTCTATGATTTGCTTTTCACCTTCATAATGATATCCTTTTAAGCAAAACTTTTTTTAATTCACTTTAATGCAGTCCAACTTTTCTCTTTATCCCTTGTAGATCTTGTTCTTGGTGTCATATCTAAGAAGGTTTGCCTAAAACCCAGGTCACTGAGGTTTATCCTTGTGTTTTCTTCTAAGAGTTTTATAATTTTAGCTCTTTTGTATTTAGGTTTATGATTAAGTTATTTTTTGTGTCTGGTGATATAAAGAGGTTGCTGAAAAAGCTTTATTCCAAATGAATTGTATTGACAGTCTTGTAAAAATCAACTGAACGTAAATGTTAATGTATAAACATTAAACATATACACATTCTGTAGACTCTTCCTCCCCAAAACACTACTTCAAAAACCAGCTCAAATGTCTATGAATTTTTAGATCAATTTAGGAATTATAACCATTATAAAAATGTTAAGCATTTTAATTCATGAACATAGAAATGTATTTTTTATTTTATCATGAAATGATATTGGATTTTTTAAAAATGTCTATGTATGTATTGAGATGATCATGTACTTTTTAGGTTTATTTCATATAAATATGTATTTACATGACAATTGATATTTGGATGTTAAATTGATGAGGCATTCTCTTATATTTTGAAGTTTTTGTGAAAAATTGGTACTCAGTCTCCATATTTTTGTCTAATTTGGTTACATACACCAGTGAAGCTACCTGAGACTGAGTTTTTCTGTGTAGATAATATTAATTTATTCTCATTAACTGTTATATTCCTATAATCAATATTTTCCCAAGTCAGTTGTGATAATTTGCATCCTAGGAATTTATGCATCTCATGTAGGCATATTGTCTTGCTCATAGTATTCTTTTGTAAACTAATTTTTTCCTCTTTCTTAGTCAGAAGTAGTGTCCCTCCTCCCTCCCCAAATTTTTTGAGTCTTCTGTATTATGAACAGTCTAGATAAACATGTGTCCTTTTTAGAAAAAGAATCCCTTCACAGAAACAACTTTAGTTTTATTTATTTTGTTTCTATATTCTCTATTTCATTCATTTTCATTCTAAACTTTATTATTTCTTTATTATTATGATGATTATTTTAGTTTGCTTTATATTTTTCAGTATTTAGTGTGGAAGGTTTGGTTATTAATTGATATTTTCTTTCTTAAAAATAGTCATCTATGGTTGGGTGTGGTGGCTCACACCTGTAATCCCAGCACTTTAGGAGGCCAATGTGGGCAGATCACCTGAAGTCAGGAGTTCGAGACCAGCCTGGCCAACATGGTGAAACCCTGTCTCTACTAAAAATACGAAAATTAGC
>NW_012115833.1:640142-653938 GCF_000951035.1 Colobus angolensis palliatus | reverse complement strand
CCAGCCTGGCCAACATGGTGAAACCCTGTCTCTACTAAAAATACGAAAATTAGCCAGGTATGGTGGCACATGCCTGTAGTCCCAGCAACTTGAGAGGCTGAGGCAGGAGCATCACTTGAACCTAGGAGACTGAGGCTGCAGTGAGCCAAGATAGTGTCACTGCACTCCAGCCTGGGCAACAGAGCAAGTCTCCATCTCAAAAAAAATAAAAAGTCATTTATAGCTATATATTTCTCTCAAAGCACTGCTGCAGCTCCATCCTGTAAGTGTTTTGTGCTTCTGTTTTCATTCATGTCAATGAATTTTCCAATATTACTTATGATTTATTCTTTGACCTTAGGGATGGTGTTTATGAGTACGGTACTTAATTCTTACAAATTTGTGAATTTCCCAAACCTCTTTATGTTACTGATTTCTAATTTCATTATTCTTTTAGAGAAGATCTGTATGAATGTACTAACATAAAATGTATAAAGGCTTTTCTATGTTCTACTATGTAATGCATCATAGAAAATATTCCATGTGTACATGAGAAAGTGTATTCTTTTTTGTTTTGTTTTGTTTTGCTGTCTTTCTGCAAAATGTCCTGTAATGTCTGTGAGGCTTAGTTTGTTTATTGTGTTATTTATATCTTCTATTTCTTTGGTCATTTATGTGTGGTTTTTCCATCAATTTTTGGAGTTGCTGTATTAAAGTTTCCAACTATTGTTTCTGAATTATCTATTTCTCCCTTTAATTATTTCAGTTTTTGCTTCTATTTTAGGACTCTGTGGTTAGGTATATATATTTTCGTTTCCATATCTCCCTCATGGATTGTTATTTTCATCTTTCTGCAATGTTCCCCCTTTTTTCAAGTAAAATTTTCTAGTTTAATTCTATTTTGTCTGATACATGGTTTGCTTTCTTATAGTTGAAGTTTGCATGATATGCTTTGTTCTATCCATTTATTTTCAACCTTTTCATGTCTTTGGAGTGTGTCTTGTATATGTAGCATATAACTGGTTTTATATCTTTATTGAATTTGACAACTCTATCTTTTAATTGAACCATTTAGTCCATTCATAATTGATGTAATTGTTGACATAGCTTTATTTGCATCTGCTATTTTATTTGTTGTTTTAGAAATATCTAATGTATTTTGTTCTTTTGTACATCTTTTATAGACTTTTGTTTCTGTACTGAGTAAATATTTTTAATTTTACCTTTTAATTCTGTTTAACAAGTTCTTCGCTACAGTTTTTGAGTTGTTTCCTTAATGGTAATACAGTGGGCTTATATACCTACTACTATCAAAATCCACTTTAGATTCACACTTACCTAATTTCAATGAGATATATGAGTGCTACTCCTGTATACTTATATTCCCTCACCTCCTTTATTGCACTATTATTTTTATATAATATTACATCTATATATTTTTAAAACTCAATAATACCTTATTAATATTTTTACTAAAATTTTTAAAGGAGATTGGAATAGAAATAAAATCAAATAGATTTTTTTTTTTTAGTTTCTTATATTGACCTTCTTATTTACTGTCTCTGGTTCTCTTCATTTTTATTCATGTGTTGTGAAGCTACTATCTGGTGGCATTTTCTTATTCCAATGCATTTGTACTCACACCAACCTCCTTTGTGCTTCTTTTGTCAAAATATGTTACATTTATATATACATTATTGAACCAAAAATACCATCATATACCTAATACCTTTTAGTTTTTTTAGCTTAATAATATTGGCTTTGATGTCTTGTCTGCTCAGTCTAACACATTGACCTTCTGTAAGGCAATATCTGTTGCATGCTTTTGTCCATTTATGGGTTACACTCTCCTGTTTTTACGAATGTCTCGTAATTATTATGACATTTTAGACAATTTGTAATAACAACTATATATACTGACCCACTAGGACTTTTTCTGTTATTTTGTGCTTGCTTATATGTTTGGCAACTTGACTGGACTACTTTAATGATGTAGATTACTTCCATAATTTGCAGTCTCCAATGTTGCTTCTTCAATGTTACAGTCCTGCACGTAAGCACAGCTATTTTGGGATGACAGTGGTTTCTCCAAGGGTCTTTGTCTCTTTCTCTGATCTTCCTGTTAACTATTTGCTTCTGTTATTAATATGTGTAGCTATTCACCTCTATGAATTACTGGTTGCTTGCTATATGTATTTTTTCCTTAACAATGCCTTGGGACATTGATATGGTTTGACTGTGTCCTCACCCAAATCTCCTCTCGAATTGTAATTTGAATTATAATTTGAGTGAGGAACCTGGTGGAAAGTGACTGGATCATGGGGGCAGTTTTCTCCACCGTGTTCTTGTGATAGTCAGGGAGTTCTCAGGAAATCTGATGGTTTTAGAATGACAATTTCCCACACTGTCTTTTCTTTCTCCTGTCACTTCATGAAGAAGGTGCCTGTTTCCTCTTCACTTTCTACCATAATTGTAAGTTTCCCGAGGCCTCACCAGCCATGCACAACTTGCAGTCAAGTAAACCTCTTTCTTTTATAAATTAGCCAGTCAAAGGCATTTCTTTATAGTAGTGTGAAATTAAAGTAATACAGATAGTTGGTACCAGGGCAGTGGGGTACTGCTATAAACAAAACCTGAAAATGTGGAAGCAACTTTGGAATTGGGTAATGGGCAGAGGTTGGAACAGTTCGGAGGGCTCAGAAGAAGAAAGCAAGATGTGGGAAAGTTTGGAACCGCCTAGATGCTTCTTGAATGGTTTTGATGAAAATGCTGATATGGACATGGACAATGAAGTCCAGGCTGAGGTAGTTTCTGATGGAGATGAGGAACTCATTGGGAACTGAAGCAAAAGTTATTCTTGCTGTGCTTTAGCAAAGAGAGTAGCAGCATTTGGTCCTTACCCTAGAGATCAGTGTAAGTTTGAACTTCAGAGAGATAGCTTGAAATTGGAATTTATGTTTAAAAGGGAAGTAGAGCATAAAGGTTTGGAAAATTTGCAGCCTGACTGTGTGGTAGAAAAGAAAAACCCATTTGCTGAGGAGAAATTCAAGCCAGCTGCAGAAATTTGCATAAACAACAAGGAGCTGAATGTTAATCACTATGACAATGTGGTAAATGTCTCCACAGGATATCGGAGATCTTCATGGCAGCCTCTCCCATTACAGACCAAGAGGCCTAAAAGGAAAATATGGTCTTGTGGGCCAAGCTTAGGATCCTGCTGCTCTGTGCAGCCTTGGAACTTGGTGCCCTGCATCCCAGCTGTTCCAGCTCCAGCCGTGGCTAAAAAGGTCCAAAGTACAGCTTAGGCTAGTGCCTGAGAGAATGGAAGCCCTAAGCCTTGGTGGCTTCCACATGATGTTGGGCCTGCAGGTGCACGAAAGACAAGAGTTGAGCTTTGAGAACCTCTTCCTAAATTTCACAGGATGTATGGAAATGTCTGAATATCCAGGCAGAAATCTGCTGCAGGAATGGAGCGCTCAGGGAGAACCTCAACTAGGACAGTGTGGGAGGGAAATATGGGGTTGGGGCCCACACACAGGGTCCTCACTGGGGCATTGCCTAGTGGAGCTGTGAAAAGAGGGCCACTCTCTTCCAGAACCCAGAAAGTTAGATCCACCAACAGGTTACACTGTGCCCATGGAAAAGCCACAGCATTCAATGTCAGCCTCTGAAAGCAGCCATGGAAACTATACACTGCAAAGTCACAGGGTCTTAGGAACCTACCCATTGCATCAGTGTGCTCTGGATTTAAGACATGGAGTCAAAGAAGATTATTTCAAAGCTTTAAGATTTAATCACTACCCTATTGGGTTTTGGACTTGCATGGGGCTTGTAGCCCCTTTGTTTTGGTCAATTTATCCCATTTGAAACAGGAAGATTTACACAATGCCTGTACTCTCATTGTATCTTGGATGTAAATAACTAGTTTCTGATATCACAGGCTCATAGGTGTAAGAGACTTACCTTGTCTCAGATGAGACTTTGGACTAGGACTTTGGGGTTAAGTTTGGAATGAGTTAAAACTTTGGAGAAGTGTTGGGAAGGCATGATTGCATTTTGAAATGTGAGAACATGAGATTTGGGAGGGACTTAGGGGAAGTAATATGGGCTGGCTGTGTCCCCACCCAAATCTCATCTTGAATTTTTACCCAAATTGTAATCCCTACATGTGGAGGGAGGGACCTGGTGAGAGGTGATTGGACCTGGTGAGAGGTGATTGGTGAGAGGTGATTGGTGAGAGGTGATTGGAGTGGTTCCCCCCATGCTGTTCTTATAAGAGTCAGGGGGTTCTCAGGAAATCTGAGGGTATTCAAATGGCAGTTTCTTCTGAATTCTCTCTCTCTCTTGCCCTCCTTGTGAAGAATGTGCCTTCTTCCCTTTCACTTTCCACCACAATTGTAAGTTTCCTGAGCCCCATCTAGCCATGCAGAACGTTGAGTCAGTTAAAACTTTTTCCTTTATAAATTACCCGGTCTTAGCCATTTCTGTATAGCAGTTTGAAAATGGACTAATACAGTCATAAATTACTTTATATTCTATACAATTAAATCTAAACTACTTTGCAGGGGTAGTAGTTGAGCATAATCTTTGAATATTCCAGTCTTAAAAGGGCTCTTCTAGTTGTTGTTTCCTCTGTGTTTTTATTAAATTTCAAGATTGATGGCATGTGGTTTGAATTGTTTGTCCCATGGAGCTACAAGCCTCCTGGTAATTGCTTACTACCAACATAGCTCTTATTTTCAACAGTACTATAAGACTTGAATTGGAATCAGGTGCAGTGGCTCACACCTGTAATCTCAGCACTTTGGGAGGCCAAGGCAAGCGGATCACAAAGTCAGGAGTTCCAGACCAGACTGGTCAATATGGTGAAACTCTGTCTCTACCAAAAATACAAAAATTAGCTAGCCATGCTGGTGGGCAACTGTAGTCCCAGCTTCTCAGGAGGCTGATGCTGGAGAATCTCTTGAACCTAGGAGGTGGAGGTTTCAGTGAGCCAAGATTGTGCCACTGCACTCCAGCCTGGGTGAAAGAGCAACACTCTGTGTCCCCCAGTACCACTTAAAAAAAAAAAAGACTTGATCTTAACCAAACTCTTTTCCTAAAGAAGTCAGTTTCTGAAGGGACAGCAGTAGAATTCTCTGTAATTATAGCCTGCATCTTCTCTCTCTTCCAGTCTCCAGACCCAGGAAAAGGAACAGTAACCACTTGTCTTAAAGTAACACCTACCTTTCTGTACAATTGAGGTACTGGATAGGAGTGATAGTATCTAACTTTCCTGGCTTGCTTTTCCTAGCATGGAACCTCAGCTCTACATGAAACCTGAAGGAAAGGTGATCAAGGCCTAATATTCTCAGTTTTCCATCCCTGAGGTAGTGGACTGTCCTATATGTAGGATGATTGAGGGAAGAAATCCCTGCATATTTCACGTACTCTTTTCTGGAATAGAACTAGGTGTTAATTGCAGAGGGACCTTATGATCTTCTGTTCCATATGTTTTCATTACAGTAATCTGGGAAGTAGAGAGAAAGTGTATCTTGTTTCAAGTGATATAGACTTTTACAGTTTTTATTAAGATGTATTAGATGTTCTGCAATAAATGTTTCTCCAGTTACTGTACTCATTTAGGCATACAGCACATAAGACAATTTCCAGAGACTTTAAATGCTTCTCTTTAATTTTTTTTTTTAATATATAAGTTATGGTTGTTTGGCTGGGGAGAAGGTCCATGGAGCTGCTCACACTGTCATTCTGAAAGTGTTACATAGAATTTTATAATAATGGTTGCTGTATACTTCATTTAGCAAGAAACATATGAGCAAACAATGGAATACCATGAGGGAACTCATCAAACAACTGTCCTGAGGAATAATAGGGTTCAAAGTTGGCAGAATAGTAAGCACAAAGGCTTTAAATTAGTATCATTTGTGATATGTTCACAGAATATCAAGCACTCTTGCATAGATAGAAAGGAATAAACAATAAATGATATTTATCTTTCTTTGACGACAATAAAAAGAATACAATTATTTAAATATCTTTAAACGCCAGCTCTGTAACAATATTCTTCAAACATCTTCTCAGTTCAGAGAGTTCTTAATAATTACCTCCATTATCTCAAACTGAATTTGTCTACGATTAATTTATCATTTTAAAAAAACTATATGTCTCTGGGAATGGTGGCTCATGCCTGTAATCCCAGCATTTTGAGAAGCTGATGTTGGTGGATCACTAGAGACCAGGAGTTTGAGACCAGCCTGACCACAATGCAAAATCCCATCTCTATTAAAAATACAAAAATTAACTGGGTGTGGTGGCACATGCCTGTAATCCCAGCTACTCGGTCTGCTGACAAACAGAATTGCCTGAACTTGGGAGGTGGAAGTTTCAGTGCACCGAGATTATACCACTGCACTCCAGCCTGGGTGACAGAGCCAGACTCTGTCTAAAAACAAACAAACAAATATAAAACCAAAAAGCTATATATTATGAGGATAGAATAAAGGAGAAAAGTCTTCTTTTGCCATGTACCCTATTCCAGTAACTTTTCATTCAATTTTCCTCAATTCCTTAGCTTACTTTACATTTCAAGTTTTTATAATAATCACCATATATTATTTGTGTTTTGAATAAAGTTACAAAGGAACTATTTACCTCCTATTATTGACATAAATCAATTGATCTTCAATCATCTCATAAACTAAACACTGACATTGACTTTCTGGGCAATTCACTTCATTTAATTTTACCACAAGTTTGGACTTTGCATTGAAAAAAAGAGGAAAATATGTTTATATCAGTGGTTTCTGTAGTGGTACAAGGATGAAACAAGTTAATTTATGACAACTTTATTTTGCTATCTATTGGTTTTCCTTTTCTTAAAACAAATTACATATCTTCTGCAAGGACACGGAATAGTGAAAAGGAGGCTTATTCTGCTTCTACACACAGCGACATTAATTTTTCCACTCTTCAGAAAGACAAAATATAATCTGCTTTAATGGAGCCAAAGAAATAAATTGTTAGATAATAATAGCATGTAATGCAACCTTATAGTTTTACAAATGAGTTGAAACTGAATTGTAACATTTGATATCATTGACAATTTAAACCCCTATTTCTCTACACTCGCAGAAATAAAAGGTCACTGGGCATAAAATCTATACTACCAAATGTGGAGGGCATAATTACATTAACATATATTTGAAATGTTTAAGTTATACTCACTAAGAAAAATTAGTTTGGTTATTTTACCATGTCTGTCTTATTAAGCTTTAACTTCTGAAACAAGAATATGTGGTTTATAAGCTTATTCACTTTCAAAACAAAATAAATAAGATATCAATAAGATATGTGTAACTCTGTGTTTGAATTCAGATCAATACATGCTTTTGCTGAAGAACACATTATTTTCCCCGTACTTATATATAGTGGTTTTTCTGCTATTCTTTCTTTCTTTTTTTTTTAACTAACTTCTTTCACTATGCAGCTCTTTCTTTCTTTGTTGCTTAGTTAGCTCTCTGCTTTTGACAAATTTTCCCTCGGCCTCATTCCAAAATCCTTTTCTTTATGCCTGAGAGTCTGATGTGGCTTTGCTAATCATGAGTGTTTTGTAATACTTAAATATTCTCAGCTTACTCACTCATTCAGAATAGTTGTGCTTCTTGTGTGTGAGACCTCATGGCCAACATTCTATTCCATAGACCATTTATATAAGGACATCAACTTGTTTTTAAAAGAGAGGGAATTATGGGCAGTGAACCCTCAATTGAATGAACCTGGCAATATATAATGCTGGCACAGAAGAAACTGACCCCCAAGTTTTTTTAGCAAATAAAAATATGGACATGCAAATGTTTTCCCTTTCTATACCATTATTTCCCAAATAATGAATATAATAGCAGGCATTTAAATGAACTAAATACTGGGATGGAGGAGTGATGTTTTATATTTTTTGTTTTTTTCAATATTTCTCCTTAATATTAAAAGGGTTAGCCATGACAACTGGTTTCATCCAGTGACTTTATAGTGGCATTTTAAGAGCATTGAACATCAGGCATTTTAGTCAGCAAATTTATTTTTTAAATATGGGTAATTTAATTTTAAAAGGCACAGTTTTGATTATGGAATCACTATATTTCTTCTAATATTCTATTTATTTTAACATTATTTTAACATTGTTAATAAGTTGCTTTTATCTGGTTTGAATAGCAAAGTGAGTCCCTTATGGTTAAAGCTTTCACAGGAGATAAAATCTATCTAGACATTTTTCTTATGAGTTTGAAATAAATAATTATATGCAACATTTTTAAAGAATAAAGTTTTAATATTTTATGAGAACAATATAAAATAATTGAAATTGGTGTAGTATTTATGCAAAAGTTACTAAAACGTAAGGGCCAATTAAGGATACATTTTTTTCTGTCAATTTATCTACTTAGCTATCTTATTTATTTATTGCTCCACATTTCTGGCATGAAAATTAAAATTATACTTGGATTTGTAGTGACAATTGCTTGATTTCTTATTCTCTATTTAGGTTTGTCGTTATACTATCAAACACTGAAGGTATTATCTTAATAGGTAATAAATGCAATCTTTCAGCATAATGATTTAGTAAAGAAATAAAGACCTGAATTTAATGATTGATGTATTACTAATGCTGATTTTTTCCACCATTAACTAGAACCTCTCTAAACTTAGGCTTCTGCTAGTCAAAGACCATAGGTTTTGAATATACTTTCATAGACAGTTAACCTGATTTTTGAGTTTAAATGTTTTAGTTGGTGTACATCTTACTCTTCGGTCAAGAGATCATGCTTATTATTTAATTTGTATAAACTTGAAACAACAATGATTGACTTACTAGGTATCTAAATTTTATTTTCTTCTCAATGCTGCACATTTGTCTTTATGAGAATAAAATATAGTAAAATATATACTCTGAGATTGGCATCTTGTGATAAGAGAATGAAATGAAAGAATACAGACCCTTTCTGTCTTTTCTACCTGTTATCCCTATTATTGTTTTCAGAGGAGCCATAACATATTAACATTTTCTTTTGAATATTATTTTAAAACAACAAAAAATACTTAGGAAATGCACAAAGGGAATGTTACAGTACAAGTTTATATCCTTAAAATTATACTATATAAGTATTTAAAAACAAAAGATATGAAGGATTAATCATAATATATTTCAGCCTGCAACATTTTGTAATACTTAAGTGCTTTAATTTTGACAATATATTGGAAAAGTGATATTTAAGAAAATTATCATCTGCTTATAAATAACATGGATATTTAAAAAACAATCTTCAGAACTCTTCTTTTGCTTGTCTCACCAAATTTAAGACCTATTCTTTAAAATATATCAGTATAAATAAGGGTGTGTTTCGTATCTATGCTACAATGTGTGTGCATGGGTCTGTGTGAATTTTCCTGCCATCCACATTCAATTTTATAGTAATCAGTATACTAATAATTTGCTATGTACTAGATGCCAAGAGTATAAAATCCTCACACTAGGCGCTGTGTTTTCACTTAGAATATGTTCAACAAGACAATGTTGATGCATATTAATAATGAGAGAACATCAGATTACCTAGGAAGTCACATTTTTTTAGCTCATTGGAAAGTTCAGATCACAAGGTATGAAACAGGTCAAAAGGTATGAAACTAAACCAAATTCCACAGTGACAGTCACTCCACAGAGATGAGATACATTATCATTTTCATGATTAAATGAACACATGAACAAGAAAAGATGGAAAAACCACACAGTTGAATATAAATAAATCAGCTAATACTTTAACAAATTCTGAAATTCAAATATGAGTTCAGGTGTCATTTTAAAATTGCTGGAATATGCCTTGCTCCAGAAAAAAGGGAAGATGTCAGTCACTCATAAACTTTTTTCCGTGGGCCTTCACTTGGAGCTTATGAGAAAGATAAGAGGAAGAAATAGGAGATAAGACTAAAAGTTGTGAACGTATACAGTGGTGATCAACTGCTCAAAAAGATATTAGCAAAATACCACTTCTTGTGTGATCCCTGCATCGTACAAAGGAAAAATTTTAATGTGCTGGTATGTAATTACAAACCCTCTGACTTTCATTGTCCATAAAAGATCTAATGCTTCTAAGAAACAGGTAGAAACAAAGTAACAGACACAAAATCATTGCCCTGGACGAAGGGGAGGAAACCTTTAAGTAAGGATCCTACAAAACAAAATATGTATTAGGGTTGCAGAAAAAATTAAAAATGTACTCCTCTGCATAATCTGGTATGCAAATAAAGCATTGCTTTTCCCGATGGAAGACACAAGTATCCCGAGATGATCTTATTCCTGAGGCTCATATGACGTACTAAGTTTGAGGACTGACAAGGAAGGCAGAGAATTATCCTCCTCCTATTTCAATTCAAATATCATTTGAATTGAATTGTAGCAAGCTTAAGTAGTATACTTCAGCAAATTAGGCAAAATAAATAATTGAAGAGATAATGGCCAAGAATATTCCAAAGGAGGGTTAATGAGTGAAGAGAGAGAAGCAAAGAAAACCTCAATCCAAGATGTCTAGAGAATAGCAAACACAAGAATTTTTTAAAGTACCTAGACGATGTCATGGTAAAATTGTAGACAATCAAAAGTAAAGAGAAAAATTTGAATATAGCTAGAGAAATAGAAAATCTAAAATAAATAACAGCTACACCATAATTACAACAATCTCCTTTTCAGAAAATATGTAATCCAACAGATAATGGAATAGTCACTGGAAAATAATGAAAAAAGAGAAAGAAAAGGAAAACGTTCCAAGCCAGAATGCTATAGCTTTCTAAGATACCATTTATAAATAATAACAACAAAAAAAGATTTTTAAACAAAAGCTGTGATAATTACTTTGAAGTAAAATGATATTACAGGAAACATTAAAGGAAATTCTTTATGCTGATAAAGTATGATAAAGGTGAGTCTCTGGTTGTTGAAAAAAGAAGAAAGCAACAGCATTGGAAATAGTTAAAATGCAGGCAAATATAAAAAGATTTATACTAAATAAAAAACTTCAAAATATATTTTACTGAGACAAAAAATAATAAATTTTAGAATGAAAACCATAAATAAAGTTTTTATTTGTATAAAACAAAAATAGAATGCACCACAACATTAGCAAAAATCAAAAATAAAAATATCAAAAGTATATTGTTGTACAAATCTAATATCAGACATGAAAAAATATTGCTTAAAAACAAGCTGTAAGTTAAACATATATAATATAAACGCTGGAGAAACCATGAACACGTTTATTAGAAGAGCAATAGCATTAACCAATTATGGAAATAAAATGGAACTACATCTATATAATTTATTTATATACATATTTATATGCTTAAGATATATATAATATATATATTAAGTAATCTAAATAAGGCATTAAAAAGGTAAAAACAAAAATTCAAGATTCAAGAAAGGACTAAAACTATATAAACCCTGAAAGCAACATAGAAAATATCATTCTGGACTTAGGAGCAGCCAAAGATTTCATGACGAAGATGCCAAAAGTCATTTCAACTAAAACAAAGATTGACATGTGAGATGTAATTAAACTAAAGAACTTCTGCACAGCAAAAGAAACTATCAACAGTTTAAACAGAAAACCTGAAGAATGAGAGAAAAATTTTACAATCTATATATCTGACAAAGATCTAATAACCAGAATCTGTAAGAAACTTAAACAAATTAACAAGGAAAAAACAACTTCATTAAAATGCGGGCAAAAGACATGAATACACACTTAAAAGAAGACATACACATGGCCAAAAAGCATCTGAAAAAAAATGCTCAACATCACTAATCATTAGACAAATGATAATCAAAACAAGAATGAGGTATCATATCACACCAGTCTGAATGGCTATTACTGAAAAGTTAAAAAACAACAGATGCTGGCAAGGTTCTGAAGAAAAGCGAAAGCTTATACACCGCTGGTGGGGATATAAATTAGTTCAGCCAGTATGAAAGTAGTTTGGCAATCTCTCAAAGAACTCAAAGTAGAATAACCATTGGAACCAATAATCCCATCATATGGTACATACTGAAAGGAATATAAATAGTTCTACCATAAAGACACAAGAATGCATATGTTCATTGCAGCACTATTCACAAGAGCAAAGATGTGGAACAAACCTAAATGCTCATCAGTGGTAGAGTGGATAAAGAAAATATGGTACATATACAGCATGGAATACTATGCAGCAATAAATAGAAACTAGATCCTGTTCTTTGCAGGGACATGGATGAAGTTAGAAGACATTATCCTCAGCAAACAAATGCAGAAACAGAAAACCAGAGAGTCCATGCTCTTACTAATAAGTGGAAACTAAACACTGAGTATATATGGGCACCAAGAAGAGGACAATAGGTACTAGGACCTGCTTGAGGGTGGAGAAAGAGAGAATGGGGAAGACTGATAAACTACCTATATGGTACTATGCTGATTACCTGGGTGATAAAATAATCTATATTGCAAACTCTCGTGACAGACAATTTACCTATATAACAAACTTGCACATTTAAGCTTGAACCTAAAAGTTAAAAATAAGAAGAAAAATATTCAAAAAAGGAAAGATAGAACCAATGAAATATCTATGAGACTTCAATATGAATATATTAATAATCACATTAATTAAAATTATCTAATTACCACAATTAAAAGCTAAATTATGTAATATTGGATAAAAACACATAGTCACCTACATGTTGTCTCTAAGAAAACCGCTTTAACAAACCCACATGTTGTGCACATATACCCTAGAACTTAAAGTATAATTAAAAAAGAAAGAAAAGGAAACCACCTTAATATTAAAAAAATTAAAATTAAAGGAATTTTTTAAAAGCACAAAATCAAGGCAAAAATCTTAATCAAAGAAACCTGGAGAGTCTACATTAATATAGATTAAATATACTTCAGTGAGAGGGATAACAAGGGACATTAAGTAATGAAAAACTGGTCAATTTCTGAGAAAGACATAATAATCTAAAAAAAAAAAAAAATACCCATAACAAGACTCCTTCAGGATTCCAAAAACAGAGCTGATGGAACTGAAATGAAAAATGAAAAACTTATACTTAGATACTTCCAAGTGTTATCCTAATAATTGATAGAACAAGGGGAGAGGAAATAAAGACCCCTTCAGGATTCCAAAAAGAAAACTGATGAAACTGAAATGAAAAATTCACACTTATACTTAGATACTTCCAAATCTTGCTGTAATAATTGATAGAACAAGGGGAGAGGAAATAGAAAGGATACAGATAATCTGAGCAATACCATAAATCACTCGAACACCCCATTCAGTAGTGGTACCAGCAGAATATGCATTCTTTTCATGGGCATGTATGACATTCACAAAGATACACCATAAAAAACAATTAAGTGCATGTTAAATAATTATAATCAAAAGAAAGTAAACTCTGAATGCAATAATTAATTTAGAAATTAACAACCAATAGTAGGAATTATCAAAGAAATTTATAAATTTCCCATTGACCAATAAAGAAATCACAAGTAAAATAGAATTGAAATGAATGAAAATGTAAACAAAGTATAAGAATTTGTAGGTTGCAATTAGAGTCATTCTACATAGAAATTCACAGAAGTAAATGCTTATATGAGACAAAAAAGCTCTTAAAGCAATGATTCCTGCTTAAACATTAGCAAATAGGCACATAAAAAAAGCAATTTAAGACAATTGAAGGAATTAGTAAATATATATGCATAAATAAATAAAATTAAAATTATAAAAATATTAAGTAAAATTAT